>NW_009633716.1:0-31822 GCF_000690535.1 Cariama cristata
GATTCTATGATTCTATGATTCTAAGTCTGCAAGAAGACAAATTCTTCTGCAATCCAGAGGAAAAATACTTCATGTCTATTCTCACTCTGACAAATGCATTCATTGAGAAATGGATGATGAAATCTAGCTCTTTTGTTTTCTTTCATTGATACTTCACTTTCAATTATCATAGATGTCATCTTTTTCCCTTTTAAATATTATCTGGACATGTTAAATCAAATTATTACAGCTTTTAGATTTGCATGTAGTAAAATATGATATCGAACTTCAACCAGTTACAAATGAAATAATTCCAAATAAATTGCTAATTTTCAAGTATATAATAAATCTTAAATGAATAATCTAATTTTAGAATCCGTATTTTCTCCTCATGTAATTTTAGGAATGCCTTCCCTCACTGATTTTAAATTCAGTAAGCACATTTCTCTAATAAAATGAATACTTAAATCATTGCATCCTATAACATATTCTCTTATCACTGGAATGATAATGACAGACACAACCATTATCCTCTGATTTCTTGGATCCATATTTTAAATGGCAGGAAAGTACTTAATCTAAATGCAATTGGTTTTGAAATTTTCTTCCAATAGAACTTGTCATTCTCTTTTCTGTAGATATTTTCCTATAGTAATTTTTATTTAATTTGAATATTTTTCTTTAAATAATATTAAGCCATTTACAGGTTTGCTAGCTCACAACATCTAAATGACTATATTGAAAACCTAAAGCAAATCAGCCAGTTCATATGCAGCATACAACAAAGCATATTCTCAAACAGAAATGTCATTCTTTAATTAAAACACATTATTTTCTCTGCTTTCTCTTCACATCTTTTAAATTCAAAACTCCTCAAATTAAAAGCTGGAAAAGACATCCAGCTAAACTGCAGAGCAGAACAGTTAGGAGACCTGTTTAGGGATCAAACTAAGAATATTTTAACTTTTTAGTTAGGCTGAGTCCTGATAATTATTAAACTTAGTAATGACATTTTGCCACTTGCAGCAACCTTAGGAGCCCAGATTACATATAGGTGCAAGTGTTGCGCTCTGTTTCTGTTCTCACACAGTCTCAGGCAAATGCAGAGACCTATACTTTAGGATTAATACCACTGACTTTACCAGGATGATTTAGAATGCACAAAATTAAGCCTCTATATCTTTCAGGATGAAGGTTTAAAATACATGCAAGACTAGATGAATGTCTGGAATCTGAATCCTCACCATAAGTGACAACAGAAATCATCTATTGAAATGAACTACTAACAGACATCATAGATTCTCATCTCTCCTTCACACAAACGCTGGATGCCTTTCAAGAAATGCCCTTTGATCAAACACAAGATGTTCTTCCATCATACAAGTTCTTGAGATCAATAACAAATTAACAGCATGACACTGAATGGACTGTGATAAATAGCAGGCTGTGTTAGATGTTGTAATGGTAATTATTCATTTTAAATTCTGCAAAGCTATAAAAATGGATTAGAAAAAACAACAGAAATACTACACAAGTACTAAAGCAGAGCTTTCCTGCTCAATAAAGCATTGTCAGTTGACCACGTTAGACTCTAGACAGCAATATATTAGTTCTATTGCAACAATACCTAAAAGCAGCAGTCAAGGATTAGGGCCCTCTTGAGTATGCCTGTAATATGGAAATGCAGCTACTATTCCATGCTTATGTTTTTATCGTAAATAGTTTGCAAGTATACGATCTAATGGGGCTGCCTAGGTCAGCAAAATCTGCTTTATTTTTACAGGGAATATAAGAGCCAAAGCATTTGGTGGATTATGCTACATAATACCAAATTTAAACCTCTAAAAGGCAGGCCAGATCCCTGGCCTTGAAAAAGACCTACTGTGCACTCCTAAGCCATCAAAGCGGACTTAGCTGGCCATCTGACGAACTGGCCAGAGTGACAAAGGTTTGGGGTAGCGCAGAAATGAAAATGCCAGGTGCTTGGTATATACTTGTGGAACCAAAATATTTCTGCACCACAGCAAGCCTTACCTAACAAAGTATAAATTGGAGAGCCAAAAGTCTATCTACCTTTCCAATGTACACTAGGACATCAGAAGCTGATTTGATACAGCATAATCACAGCCGCGCAACTGTTGGACTGCAGCTGTACCCACCATGAGTCACACTGAGATCCTATCTGCCCTGTCCCCCAAGAACAGCAGAGCTTGAGGGAGCTGTTGTATATACAACTTCAGTTACATATTAAATAAACAAACATGATGAGTAAAGATCTACAAATGAATACAGATCCAGAGCCTAAAATGGAGGCGAAAATGCAAATCCATCAATTTATCTTGTACAATTGAGTTGAATTCCTTTGCGTCATTCACTATTAGACAATCCATTTCAAAATTATTTACAACCCCTCTTGACAAATATGATTAGAAAAGATTTCTGTACAACTGTACTAGCTGTTCTCATACAAGGATAAATCTTTAATAACTTCCACTCTTGCAGCAGCAGAGTTTTCAAAAGGAAATCAGAGAAAAAATATCCAGCTAGAAAGATCTAAAGAACAACAAATACTCAGAAAACTATATACAGCAGCAAAAAGAATGATGAAATATACTAACAAACTAAAAAGATACTGAAATTTATTTCACAGAATGCGGTACTTGAAGTTCTCCTTTGCAAGTTTGCTGATCCCATTGCTATAATCTGATAATGACCAGGCCATAGTGAACAGGAAAGAGTTTCTATGGCTGTTATTGCAATAGAAGTCACTTAAATCATAGAATCATAGAATCATTTGGGCTGGAAGGGACCTTTAGAGGTCATCTAGTCCAACCCCCCTGCGGTGAGCAGGGACATCTCCAACTAGATAAGGTTGCTCAGAGCCCCATCTTTTAATGCTGTTCAGTGCGTCTGTACCAGAGGTCTTGACTGTAGGAATTTACTCAAGGAACAATATTTTTACAAGTCAAAATAAATTATGATAATAAACTTAAGTAAACTCCAGAAAGTACTATCTGAACAATATTTAACATATTATAATTCTCCCCAACCAATACAAGGAGTAGCTCAGTTTAAGCATGGATCTGTGATGATCTGTTCCATAAGGAATGAAATATTAACACACAGCTTAGGCTGAAAAAGGTCCTGTTTGAAAGGGTATTACACTATTTTCCTTTACTACAACAAGAATTTAATATAGAGCTCTCACTCAAATCTCTAATTATTTGGTGCAACTCTTAAAAACTTCTTGTTTGGAGCATATTTCAGCTTGTCAAAAAGGATCTATCATCAACTGTACAGACAGAGGGAAACGTATTTTATTTCCATTGAACTATTATGGCTGAATGAATCTCATTTTTCTCTGCATACTCCTTCCTTCCTCAACCTTGGCTTCCCCTTGAGTAAGAGACATTTTGAATATTGTAACAATTTCTAATATGAAAAAAAACATATAGCAGGGGCTGGAATTAGGTAAAAGGAACACTTGTTCAAGACCACTAAACAAATGGGGCCTTGCAAGAGTATACTTACTGTAGAAACCCTGGACCAGCTGTTCAGTTCAGATCTGCATAACTATAGTGACATTAATGGAGGTAAATATCTAGGTAAACAAAACATTTATTTTGCTCTTCTTAAGAACAGAACAGTTAGGAGAAACAGAAAGGCACTAGGCTAAAGGTCTGTTCTAGTTTAAAACCCAAAGTATTTGAGAAAAGCAGAGCAACTACGATAAAAGACAGAACTAAATAAATAATGGATTTATGCACTTGCAGAATATCACAATAAGCTAATTTTAACAAAAAATGTATCACCTCTGTTCAGCTATATTCTCTAGATGTCACATTTTTTGGTGTTAGTATTCAAATAATAATAACAAAAACCCACACAGGGAAAAGAACAAGGAATGCAGATATAGTTATAAGATCAAGTGATCAAAAACCTGGGAAATGGCACAGTTAACACTACCAATCCCAGTCTCACTACCAGCTCCAGATTCCCACTGGCTAGGACTAGTCCTCTCCCTTTCCTCTTCTCTCAGCTCCCCAGCCCCAGTCGGCCCTTGCCCCCTCACTCCCACAGACTTCTGTCTCACCCACCTACTCCCAGGGACAGTTTCTCCGTCTCCACCTCCATCTCCTGTCTCTGCCAGAGAATTCTTGTCCCGGTTTAGTGGTTCTGCTCCTGAAATTAGTCCACTTTGCAAGTCAGTCATCTGTTGTTCCTTCCTAGGGTCAGCAAGATGTGGAAGATATGTGCAGAATACAAAATATATAGTCTTTTGTACTCCTGTACTGCCTTAGCCCAGAGCAGTTACAGGGGAAATCCTCTTGTGTCTATGAGTACTCAGGAGAAAATTAGTTAATAATTCCTTAGGAAAGGTCCCTATGTGTCATCGTTATGCACAGGAGCTTCAACAAGTTCAGCAGAGCCATAGATATTAGCAACCAAATACTAACAATTCTCTCCTAAGCCTATGTGAACTGTGATTTTTGTTCAGAGACTTACAATGCAGCCAACTCTGTGCCAGTTTTCACAGTGACATGAAATGCACACTCCCAGAACGAAGGTGATGCACCACTTCAAGTTAGTGTCTTAAGTGTTTTAACATGGACTAAACAAGACATTTTCCTCTGGACTCACCATTCAAAATGGTTGAATTACTTTTTCTGAATTGTTATGGGTTTGGTTTTTTTTAGAAATCAGCCTGCAGCACAAATCCCGCAAGGAAAACCGCAGCACAAACAGCCAAGTCTCACTGAGATAGAACCTACAGATAAAAAAATCTCCAAGTAGGAAGTCTGAGGAAGTCTTAATGTCAGGCAGTGCTACAACCTGTTTTTTACAAACAGTCCAGGTGACCTGCAACTGTTATCCATAATTAGCAAATAAATTATAAAACTGCAATGTACTTTGATAATATTTCCTACAGCACATTTTACCATTGTCCATAAAAAGCTAACTTCAGCTTAACCCAGCTCTGTAAAATGCTCAGTGATGTGTATCTGTGCAGAGTCACTGAAGGTCATTGCGTTCACAGGGTGATGGGATTTCATACTCGCACTACACAAAATGCAAATGGTTCAAAGAGGCAAGGCACTGTGTACAAGTCTCTTTCCAGATATTTAAAAAGAACAAAGCTGTTGACTAAGCAGTCTGTGCTTTCATTGAATTTCATAGGCACACTGAGACTTTAGCACTTCTGAAAAATAAAGCTTTTATCTTCCCCTGTGATGCACTTGTCTAGGCATCTGATCTACTGTGAAGTGAATACAAGGAAGGTGTTAATGTTAATGCTAGCAAATCAGAATGTTAATGTTTTACACTCGCTTTTCAGTCACTTTGTACAGATAAAAAGGGAGTGCAGCAACTGAAAATCAGGCTCAGAGAATGTTGAATGGGAATCATGTCAAGATGCCTTCTTGTAAATCTACTTTTACTGTATTTTCCCTTTCTTACAGAAAACTATTAGTGAAAAAAGGGAACAGCATTGACCACATGATACATTTTTCTGGCACAAAGTTTGCCATAACCATATATCTTTGTGAACTTAACCTATAGCAGTAACACAAAGTATTGCCATCTTCATAGATGCTTTTTCTCATCTTACAAAGATGCCGTAATAAATTCTTATTTGCTCAAGCTTACTGCTTAGAGAAGTCATCTTCTTCCAGAGGCCAGGGCTGAAAAGCTGCTTATCTCACAGTACAGCAGTAGTCAGCCTCTGTAGTAACGAGGACATAGGCATAGCAGCTCAGTACAGACTCATCACGTGTGAATATTTACCCAGGGTCCCAGCAGTCAGCATTCTCCGCAGCTCCAGCGCTATCAGTACTTTAACTACCACCCTCAAAACCAGTTCTCATCTGTCCAGATGAGCTGCAGTCACACTTCGGACTGCAGTGCAGCCCTATCTTTAGATAAGATATGTGGTTTCAATTTTAGGAAAATAGGAATTCCAAGAGGCTCTCACCTACTCTATCACCTCCCAAGCTGTCACATGCATCACCCTTTAAAATTTGCATTTTTGCCTATGATGTTGCCAGTGTTGCTTCAAAGTCATACTATTATTTACTGCTTAGTGCAAATGTGGTCCATTAGATGGCTGAGTTATCTAATAGCTCATTGTCACTGGGCGTGGCTGTCACATTGCTCTTCTCCACGGTGCTCCCAGCAGTGTGACTGTGCTCCTTTGTGACACTTCTGGTAATGGTGGAAAGTGCGACGGTAATTCTTCAGCTTACTAAGGTGAAGGAAAAGTGTTCATTTTTTGTAACGGTTTAGTTTTGTACCAGTGTAGTGACCTAAACTGGCCCACTAAAAGCCAGGTAAACGTTAGATTTGGTCCAGATCAGCGAGCATGAGAGAGTATGAGGAATGGGGCATTCATGCCAGATGGCAATGAGCTACTGGCTCACCACAGCTCGGTTTACGGAACCACGCTTTCGGATGAAACCTTGTGCTCTCTGCCTGCTCACTGCTTAAAGTGAGACATCAGTACTTGGTGTCTTCTCAGCTTTTAACGAGGACTCTAAATTGGTTCAGTCCCCCTATTGGCCTTAGTTTCCATGAAATTTTATACTTTTACAATGAAACTCCTGTTTCTGAATGGATTTATCTTTTCTTGCAATATTGCATACACAAAACAAATAGCAGAAAACCTGCTGCAGCTAGCCTTAGTTATACTGAATTACATCTACAAAGATTTGAACTACTGACCAGCCTTGGCTTTTGTAAAGGGTCATAGTGATTTATATGAGGCATTGGATTACATATGTCTGAAAACAAGGAACTTTCAGCCTCATAAATGTATTTTCTACATCGAAGATACAATATCAGCCTCTTAAATTGTTCTCAGATGATTAGTCTGAAGTTCAAATCTAATTCTGGTGGCCTTCATCAGTCAAAACTTTTCAAGAACAAATTCAATTCCTTCAATTCATCAATATCCTATCTTAAAAAATGCTTTTTGTTGTAATTTTCTTTTTTAAAATTGCAGGATGAAAACAGAACAGGAAGATTTTCAAAGGAACTCAGCTTTTAGAAACTCTCAGTATGAACAGATTTTCAGAACTGAGCTTAGAAAAATTTCTAAATCCAAACTATAATATGCAGAAGAAATGTTTAAATTCTTAAAAATTATAAAATCCAATGAAAAATACTGCATGCAGTCACTTCTTAGATAAGGTATCATGTAGTATCTAAACATCCCGCATAGTGCGTCACAAGCCAAGTCTTTCCTTGTTATTATAGATGTATATAAAAATGGCCTATAAATATTCATAACGGTAAATAGTCATGGAGATCTGTGATGAAAACTTTTATTTGATTCTTATTTAGATTATGTAACTAATGTCCATATATTTCCATTTTCCAAGTAAACAGATTATATAACTATGGCCCTAAAAGATATTCATAATCTAAATGTTCAGAAAGTCTGAAAGTATAAACACTGGAACTATTTCTTAAAAAATGTTTCTCTCCAATACCATTGATCTGAGTATATTTCCATAAGAATTGCTATCTTCAATCTGGTCTAAACTTTAGTGTGTCACGCAGGTATTTTTTATGTACGTATTCATTCAGTTCATCTGTTTTTACACATCTCAAAAGAATATCTTAACATAGATAATATAGATAGTACTGCTGCATGAATACAGACTATTAAGTTCACTTTTCTATTGAAACAGATGAGACACAAACCAGAACCTGCACTACCACACACCCTTCTTTCACAAGCTACGTCTCCATGCTCATGAATGGTACTCAGACTTTCCTTTACAACAAGTTACTTAATCAACGAGGTGAGATGGAGAAATCAGATATGTGTGACTTCCCACAGTATATGTGACAATTTAGCAAGTCAAATATTAACTGAAATAAATTAGTTTAAAAGTCTCTTCAAGTCTGTAAGTGCTGCAGCAAGATCAATCAAATCCTTGCCTAAACTACATGGCTTCAAAAAAGAGGGAAGCCAAAAAACAATGTATGAGAAAAATTAAAAATTCAGCAAAGGGAAAAAGCACCACTGAATTATGCCAAGATTTTGATGGGTTATACGAAGTAGGAGTAGGCTGCTGTGTAAGTAATGACGATCTTGCCATGAGGAACTCAGTCAAATTTTTATGTGATCTCTCTCCATTTTTCCCTCTCTCTTTTATCCTGTCATGGTTCTTTTAACATGTAACAATGCCTAGCCATAACCACCTGGTAGTTAGGACCAAAAGACTGCAAACTTGCTTTGTCCTCAACACATCTGGATGTTCTAAGATGTAACTATTTTAACAGAAGAACATGATACATGTTATAGGAAATATTTTCAGAAATAAATTATAGATTATATTTTTCAACTGCTTTCATATTTCAAAGCCATGTAGAGAACTTTATAACTAAAAAAGTGATGATTTATAGCCAAGAAAAAACAATTATTATTGTTTTCTCTGTGCGATAGTCTTTAACTTTTCCATGACAAATAGAATTAGTTCAGTAGGAAAGGTGAAAATGTTAGCATAAAACTTCACTCTTAGGAGAGATGTAGGTACTTTGTATCCCAAGGCAAAATAAATTTCTCAATGTAGTTTTACAACAGAACCACTGAGCACCATTTTGATAGACTGCAATGATCCAATTCTCTTCAACCAGTTTTATTTAATATTCTCTCAATTATCAGAAAAGTCATTATCATTACATCACACTTTCTCTATCTTGCCCCTATAATTAAGATTTTAATATCAAAACAGTGGACCATCACAGGAGAAACACATTTATGATCCTTTGAACTTAATGAAAGACACTAAAAACTTCAAAACACGTTCATAGGTTTTTAAATGTATTTTCAAGAAAATATTACTGTTGGAAAAAGTTAACTAGAATTTTCACAAATAGAGGGAAATTTGAGTCCTAAATCAATAATCAGATTCCTAGGCAGGTGGCCTGATTTTCAAAGGCATTTGTCACTTGGCAGGTTGATTTTCACTGGTGGGGCAGTGGGGAGATGCAATGTTTCATCCTTTTGAAAAACTTGGCCACCTCCTCAGGGCTCTGACGGAGAAGTGGGGACAGATTTCTGTAGGACTGGAGCTGTGACAGTTCCTGCCCTAAGCTGCCTGGCTCACCTCTCCCACTTGTGCTATTGCCTTCACCACAGGACCAGCTCCAATGTTATATAGCAGCCCTTGAACAGCTGTAGTTGAAATTAGAGCCAGATCCATTAAAGGAGACACAAATTGGTGCCACTTTACCAAGCTTATTCATGCCAAATATTTCTGGTGCCTAGATTGTGAATTGCAACGGATGAGGCTTGGATGGGAGAGAACCGGGAAAAGATGGAAAGGATATGCTTTCCTCTGGCAAACATATGCTTCCCGCTCTCACCTTTGACAATATTCAATTTAATCCCAAGCAACTCCAGGTCTTGGATGGCACATTTGGGGAAGCTTGTGGAAACAGGACTAAAGGACAGAGCATCCTAGGAACCCAGTTTTCAGGTGAATGACATATATACAGCCCATTCTGCTTATTCCCCCTCCACTTCTGTTTCTCTACTTCTTCCCTTCTGATTATCCTATCCTTAATGAAATATAAATAAAAATAACAGCAGAACAAGAAAGATGCTTACATTTTTAAAGAAAATGTAAAAAAGCATACCATATTATTGATAGAATACTCCCAACTAAGTATTTTTTTAATTAAGTAAAATTATTTGACAATAGCCCTTTTAGTTTCTGATAGTTAATTGAGGAAGTAGTAAAATTACCAGTAAAATCAGTTTAAATATGTCATGGGAAAGCACTAACATAATTCAAAATGACACTGCATCTAATCCAGTCATTAGATCTGTGGCAGATAGGTTTGAGTGTTTTTTGTTTTACTAGAAGAATAAAGATTTCATCAAAGTATGAAAAAAATTATAATTTGAAAAATACATGCTCCATGTATTCTGGAGACATTACATGTCATTTTTTTTGCTGTCATTATTTCTGTTTGCTGGGATTCCTCTGTGAAAAGACTACAAACACCAGAGTATTTAGCTAAATATTCTGAAAACTTCAAAGAAAAATTCCATTATGGCTTTTTGTTCTATTATGGCATTATAAAGAACTGAAATGTTTTACACAAGATCCAGTAGGTCTTCAATTTGGCTTATCTCTGCCAAATCTGTACGAATTATCAGCACTTATTTCTGATGCAAGACTTGGATAAAAAGTCCCAAATTTCTAATTTAGTTAAACTGAAATTTTGATTAGAAATAAGTGGATCAGGTTGGGTAAGATAAGAACTACCTCCATAGGAAGCCTTGCACTTCTTAGGATGAACCTCTTTCCAGGCATGTTTGGACAGTAATTTCTTTTATTGTTTTTTACAGTAAAAGGTTAATGAATATTTCTTGAGTTTATTGAGCAAATATTCCAGCTGCCAAGCTGTGAAAGGATAACAGGAAATTATTCTGAAACTATAACACAAGTTTCTTTTGTTTTCTATTTAAATTTGAGGAAGATAAAAAAAGTGATCAGAGAAAGCAATAAAAGCAATAATGCTTTTTCTGATACTTTTAAGATTGGTCACTCTGACAATTCAAGGGTTTACAGTTTCAACTGAACAAGAAAAAGAAACATCTTTACTTTCAGAACAGAAAACTTTTACAATTTTCAGGGCAAAATACACCTTGTAGTTTGTGGTAAAAATACAGAGTTAAACTGAAGATAAGATCCAATGATAAAAATTTTCCAGAAGTTAAAAACATTAAAAATCACGTTGTCCTATTAATAATCAACTTAATCTCATCTGGAACCATAAATAACTACAGCTAATGTACTAGAATACTTTAATAACCCATAGTTCTTCCACTGCATCATATCAGGAGAGAAATAATCTAGTGCCTGCACAACACTTCTGCTATAGCTCTAGTTCCAGCAAAGTCCCAGAGTAAAAGGAAACACAATTAAAGAATTACAGTTTTAATGGTTTGTGTACATTTGCATATAGAAGGTTCAGATTGTAATTTAGTCAAGGTTTTAATCAATAAAATTGAGTATTAGACTTTTTTGTTGGAATCAAAGTGCTATGAAATTATCCATGTTCATTTACTTAAGAGAAAATATTCTGCCTTCTCTGACTATTATATGAAAATATTTCTTCTTCCTTACTTCAGCAAATCCCTACCTATCCTCAGATTCTGATAAGGCATAATCAGTTACACACCATCTTTTCAGCATGCATTATAATACGTAATAAGACATTCAATATCATTTTATTAAGAAGCTTCAAATGTTAATATTTACCATCTTTTTGCCTAGTTACTGTTACCCCACAAAAGTTTCCTGGCTTGATGCAGTGTGTACCTGCCTGAATGCTTCTGCCAGAAGAGCGAAAGGAGTGATATAAGGATGTGAATAGGCAGCAAAGAATTGGGAAGAGGCAGGGCTCTTTCTGTGAGGGATACTATTGGCTTATGCCAAGTTTAAGTGACTGCAAACTTAAAATATTATACAGTAGATTTCTCTAAATGCTGCAGAAGATCACACCCCTTCCCTTTATCTTCTAAGGAAGAGAAGTGTCTAAGTAGGAGAAGGTTTGGCAAAAATACAAAAAAGCATTCTTTACTATTAGAAATCTCTGCAACTTAAAAAATTCTAGTTCTGTTATCATCTATGCATCTATGAAAAATATTTTTGTTGGAAAACTCTACCATAGCCAATACTAATATTTTAAAGTAGTAAGATACTTCTCATTCAATGTTGTAAGTAGTACTTTAAAAGCAGTGATTTTTTATTGCTTAAACATATAAGGTGAAAAGTGTAATATTTCTTGTCTCTCAATATTTATCTCTGCACTTAAAAAAGAGGCAATTCATAGGAGAAAGCTGGAAAAAAAAAAAAAAAGAAATAGAAAAACAGAATTCTAAATTTCCAGTCAAACTCTTTATACATTAAAGCCACATTTACCTTACAGAAGATGTAGAGGTCTCTATGGAAAAAATTATTTCTTTATAAATGCAAACCAAAAATCTCTTACACTGCAATATTAAGTGAAATAAGAAATTTTGTGACTCCCTCAAAGCTGGCTGTTAATAAAACATGTCAAACATTTCAGCGTTTTAAATAATCAATTATTCTCCTTATGACCATTCAAAATTTTGTACTTTGAATTCTAAAATATCTCCATACTGCAACTGTGTGGAATTTCAAAGCCTCTTATGTTCAAGTCAAGTGCTGCAGGCTCAGTCCTGAAATTTTGCCTTCTAGTATAATTTGTTCCAGAGAAGTTAGACTTTCAGGAACTGTCTAACCTGAATGAAACAAATTTTAGAAACAATGACCTCATTCTAATCTAATTTAGCTCAGTGTAACTTTGAAGCCAAAGTTGTTGAAAATGTATGAAACTGGCACAAGTAGGATTGAAATCAGGTCCCCTATCTCTTAGAATTTAAAAGTGAGAGCACTGTGACGGTATCCCATTTGCTTGGCTTCTCTGCTCATATAAGACATGCACTGTTCTTGCAGTAGCACTCAGAAAGTGTGCTTTCCGCTCCTCACACTGTGAGCTACCATATGTATTTCATTTGTGATGAGTATATTGTTTCCAAATAGACTTTTATTCTCTGTCAAAAACTAAACTGTACCTCTACCAAATTGGTTTCAATACTACAATAAACAAGTAGGTCCTGCAAGCTGTTCCAGACATGAGAGCCTTTTGAACTTCTATAATGAAAAAGTGCAGTTATTCATATGCTTGTAAATGACCATAACACAGCCAAGGCAAGGTTAATATATATCCATGTTTTCAAAGCACTCAGTGACAAAACACAGCCTATTAACCCCTTCTCTTGCATACACACATTTCTGCTCACATAGCCTGTGCTCTGCAGCTTTCAATCGACAACACAAGGACGTTGAAGTATCTAAGATCACTGGAGCCCATCTATCCACATGTTATGTTGGGAGTGTTGGTCGACAGCCGGTTGAACATGAGCCGGCAGTGTGCCCAGATGGCCAAGAAGGCCAACAGCACCCTGGCTTGTATCAGAAACAGTGTGGCCAGCAGGACCAGGGCAGTGATTGTCCCCTTGTACTCAGCACTGGTGAGGTAGCACCTTGAGTACTGTGCTCTATTCTGGGTCCCTCACTACAAGAAAGACCTTGAGGTGCTGGAGTGAGTCCAGAGAAGGGCAATGAAGCTGGTGAAGGGTCTGGAGCACAAGTCTTGTGAGGAGCGGCTGAGGGAGCTGGGGTTGTTTAGCCTGGAGAAGAGGAGGCTGAGGGGAGACCTGATTGCTCTCTACAATGACCTGAAAGGAGGTTGTAGCGAGGTGGGGGTCAGTCCCTTCTCCCAAGTAACAAGTGATAGGATGAGAGGAAACGGCCTCAAGTTGCACCAGGGGAGGTTTAGACCGGATATTAGGAAAACTTTCTTCACCAAAAGGCTTGTCAAGCATTGGAACAGGCTGCCCAGGGAAGTGGTGGAGTCACCATCCCTGGAGGTATTTAAAAGATGTGTAGACATGGCACTTACGGACGTGGTTTAGTGGTGGACTTGGCAGTGTTAGGTTTAAGGTTGGACTTGATGATCTAAAGGGTCTTTTCCAACCTAAATGATTCTATGCTTCTATGCATATGAGTTTCTTGGATAATAAAAATGGGCATCCATCTAGTTATCATGTTTTAATAAAAGAACAGTAAAAGCAAACACTAAACTTAAGAACTGCACCTCTGACAAAACACAGACACATTTGCCTTTCCCACCACAGATTCCACCCACATTAGATGTCAGCAACCATCTGTGCAAACAGATACCTCTTGCAGGGTACTCTGAAAGGTGGCTGGGAGCATGGTGTGCATGTATGCCTGAACTGTTTACCACCATTGGAAAATCTACTGGGTCCTACTCTATATTTAGAGCAAATTAGAGCAGTATTTAGCTCTATCAAGTGCCTAGATTCCCTTGAATGAATTCTCTTTTTCCATGTAGAGATTGTCTCTTCCTGGAACCCTGGAGTTTGAGAGATTTGTAAAGAATTGTAGGACATCCAGGACCCCCAAATGTCTGGGGAAGGAGCAGGAGGAACCCCAGCTCCAGCACAGGCCACCTCTCCATTGCCTATGTTTTGAGTGGGGGTACGACAGCCCCAGGGACCACCGGCTTTCCTGAGCATGGCTGTGGCAAGACTTTTCAGATTGGCACTTTGACAGACTGCAGGTGTGACAGTATTTCCACAAGGACAATATGGGCAGTGGTACTGTTTGATTTTCTAACTCTACCTGGAAAGCTTGTAGACAGACAGAACAAGCCCATAGCACTCTGCTTCACATCTGCTTCATGCTGGCTGACAAATTATGGGGGCCCTTTCAAATCTGCCCTAAGGCCTATTCCTTGCAATTGCACTGACAAACATCTAACTGAAAATGCAAATAAAAAATTCTTTAACATTCCCTCACAACAGAACACACTTAAATTGGACAAGCAATGGAGACAGCTTGGCCTAACTTGCACACCACAAAAAACATAGCTTCATTTGAAGCTTTGTAGGTGACATAGTTCAATGTTCACTTTACTGCAATTAACACCTCAACCGTTCTTACTTTATAAACCACGTTTCTCACAGCCTTGAACTGAACCAAGTAAACTGAGATGGTTTTGAGAAAGAATTGGTGAATTGAACAATCTAGAACATTTAAACATAAATCATTATGATCTTTATCTTTACTGATTGAGGATCAATTTTACTGCTGATTAAAGTTTACGATTTCACAAAAGCACTGGCATTTCAAGAATTGTTTTTCTCTAACATTTTAAGCAATTTTTTTCTTTCAGTATTAGGGAAAATAGAAATATACCTAATATTTTGATCCAAAACATACAGTCACCTTCTTTTTTTTAACTCTGCAAAGTGTATTTCCTAACACAGACAGGGAATCCTGCCATGGTGGTACAGCCTTGGACTGTCTGCTACCCTGATCTCCAGGACTGGCAAACAAGTGTTGCAAATGGAGACACTGTCTTTGCAGTTTCAGAAGCCTGGTATTCACAGAAAGAGTAAAGAAAGGTCCCTTGAATAACTTGGAAAAAATCTTGGGAGCTTCAGAACATTTTGAATAGCACAATAAGTAGGAATTGTTCATGCTATGCACAGAAAAAGGCAAAGGTCACCTGGTAAATTAGTGTTCAGTTATGTCACTAAGGACAGTTTTAACCTGTATGAAGACCTGCACAAAATTCAATCTGCAAAACATGTCTAATTCTGGCACAATCTAAATTTCAGGTAAACACATTTATAATCTCAGTTATGTCCATTTAACACTGTTGTCACGCATTGTTTCCTGACCTTTTAGAGAACGAACTGGTCTGACACACCATTGGCTCCTCACCATAGTTTTGCGCTTCTCACCTCGCCAAGCCCCCTCTCAGCCCTTCAGGTCAATGCTGCCAGGCCCACGCTCCTTGCTCAGGGAGTCCTAGTTGCTCTTTGCCAAAGCTCAAGCCCAGCTCAGCCCTGCTGTCCTCTCTCAAGGCCCTTTTCCCAGCCACTCGCCATCTCTCCAAAACTGCTGCTTCTCGACCAATCCCAGAATCTTCTAACCTACCACTCTGGAAGCTCCGGTTCTCACCTTCTCAGTTATCAGACCTGTTTCCTTCACTTTATCTGTTCTTCCCAAACTACGGGTCACAGGTTTAGCCTACGTGATCTACCAGCTTTGCTCTCCCCTCTTTTTCGTCAGCCTCAGTTTCCATCTCAATCCATTGGTTTCCAGCCACCCAACGACATTTTGTTTTGCATTTCCCAAACTTCCTCCCCTTGTCTGCTCATCCTCCTGAAGCCTCCTGATTCCTATTCCAATATGTCAGTCCTCAGCCTAGTTTGTGACCTGAATTTCCTGGTTCAAATATAGTTGCATGACAAAAACTATGCAGTATCTTAAGAATCTAGCTCTTCTCTTCTGCAGCTGAATCTTCGTCTACAATGTTTCTTCACCATGCCCGTGTTTCACATGACTGTCTACTGGGTGCCTGAGTGTTGTCTGGGTGTTCATCAGCTTTTTCTGCTCACAGTTTCCCTTCTCCCCCACAGAGAGGAGGTAGGAGCATTCCAAGGCCATGTTTTTTCTGGCAATTAGCAGAAACATGCAGAAAAATAATTTTGCCTTGTCCCCACCCTGAAAACAATCAGAGTACATTTTTAAAGATCAAGGAAAAAATTACTTTAAAGCAGACAGCTACTGAAATGAGATCAGACTGAAATACTTAAAGTCACAGGCATTCAATAATAATGCATGCTCTTCCCAGAGCTCTTAATCCAGCAGCTGGTCCATGTCTCTGTTGGACTTGTAAAATGAAGTGGCTATCTTCATTTTGTATGCATGTATGTGTCCCAATCATATATATGTATCAATTATTTTCATTTTGGAGATAAGCTTAAAAAGGCAAACTTTCTGCCCTTTTAAGAGCATATGACTATAATTTTTCCTACATTTTTGGATAATTCACAATTTTCAGACTAGTTTCTTAAAACTAATATCAGGGCCTTGTAAAATCTCAGATGTAATTCAGCGAACAGCTGCTCCTGCAGCTCAGGTCCAGGCTGCTGCTCACAGCTGAGCAGTTGTTAGTATTTATTTGCAGAATCTGTGAAAAGATATGGGCACTCCATAGAGAAAGAAATGGAGAACAAATTATTCTCCTCTTTTAGAGAGCTCATTACTACCACATCTAAATTCTCATTCCAACATTGCCACCCTTTATCTCTCCGAGGCCAAATGTTTTATATTTAGCATTATATCTTTGGCCAAACTTACTTTGTACATGGCTTAAAAGGACAGCTGAGAAATCTTCAGATCTGGGGAGTTTCTGAAGGTCAAAAAGCAAGTAATTTGGGGGGAGGACAAACCCATTGTTATAGGAGGTGTTTAAAATAATTAATTGTATTTTATCAATTAAGGAAATAATGTATTGCAATACAAGGAAGACTGATGGGGGTTATGTGCTGGATTCCTTTTGGTTGTATTCATGAAGAAATTACTTGCCTGTAGGGGCTCTGAGTGCAGTCTGGTTTATATGGTAAGAGAGGTTCATGAAAATCAAAAGAATGAGGCAGGACTTTGTGGATCTACCTATGGCAGCTGTGAAGCCTGGATCCAGGTGGTGAGACTCTTCTCTTCCTCCTCATCCTAGCAGATCTCTTCTCTCCTCCTCCACGCCTAGCAGAAGCCAAATCTTCCCAAATCCACTCAAACAAATACTTTTCTGGAGCTTCTGCTCCAGGAATTAAGGAGTCAGGGAGAAGTATGGATAGGGCTGCGAATATCATCCAACAACATGACCAGGGTTGCAGAGGCTGGCACCAGCTGGCTGTGACTCTGGGTACAGGTGTTACTGCTGGGCTGGCTGCCTGTTCCATGCATGGTCACTGCCTCCCAGCCCATCAGCAAGGGCAGAAACAGGACCCTCCAGCTCAGGCTGGAAGCAGGCATAGTCAGAAGCAGACCTCTTCCCCAGTTCAAGCAGTTGCTTTCTTGCTCTGTGAAAAGCTAAGGCTGTTCTCCACACTGGTTCCAGTCACAGGTTACCACCGGGCCATGCTGACACAGCTATACTCTATATGTCATGAAAACTGCTTACAGTAATTCAGTCAAGCCTAACGAAGCATAAATCAGAGCATTTTTTTCCTATAAAATTTTGCAAGCTTTTTTCATTTATCTATAAAATACATACGCAATTTAGCTTCATTTACTACCTCAGAAATCGGCAGATATGACATTATCACTATTAATAACAATTGTTATCAATAACAATGTTTTCTTTGACACTTAAAATAATAAATTATTTAAGTGAAAGCTATCATTTATGTCAGATTATTAAGGTGATAGAATCTAACATTGTTCATATAGTACGTTTTAAATATATATGTTTTGTATGTTATGTGTACAAAAAATATATTGTTTGTATGTTATTCTGTATACTATGTTTCCTATGCTGAATTTCATTAAATGAATACTTTGTTACTACTTCCCATATATTGATTTGGTCTATTTTCCTCAAGGTTGCTGCTAAGAACAAAATTGTGAACACCCTGAAGTTGATAGAAGTTTTTCTAGTCATCAGGAAGACTAAGGGGGTCATAGTTTCATCATAGCTGCTTCACGTAAGTGCATGTAATGGTCTACTATGACCTGGGTGAAATTTCCTTCCATTCTACTCTATCTTGCTCCTTATTTATCAGACTATGGTTGCTGCTATTGACATATGAAAATTCAGAGTTATTTCACAAATCTAATTAATTACTTGATTCAGAACCAATTTGATAACAATATTAATAACAAATAGTAGCAAATTTTCTAATCCCAATCCACAACAGCAGAGGACCATTCATGAGAATTAGTAAAGATGCAGTAGTGTGAGAATAATAACTGAAAACAGCTTATAACTATTGTACTTTAGACCAACAACATACATGAAGGTAAGCAAACTAATATTATTAGCTTGATTCAATTTAAACTGATGGTCCCCAATGCTTTCATATTTAAGTCATACATTACCTTTGGATAGGTTGGGAATAATTTCAATTAATTTTAGCTTTTCTTTCCGACAACAGAGCAACTCCAACATCATGAAAGCACTAAAACCGAAAAGCACCATAGCCCCACAGCGAAAAGAAACCTCCATTGGTATAAACTGCATCAGTCATTTTAAATTTGTTTAAAAACTTGAATGGGCTAACTTTATACACACAGGGTTTTCTGCAGATCAGATGCTCTTTAACCCGCAGCAACCACCATAAAACTGACATAAGCTCTGTATCATGTGCTCTAGTTAATTCAACAGAAATGCAGTCATGTGCCTACACTTGATCCAGATCAAATATGCACTCATTGTGATCCAGGAGTATGCAAATCTTGTATTAATAGACATGAAACCATGGCCTTAAATGACAGCCTAGCTTAGGTAATTTGCAGATTTCATTAACAGGTTTTTCAATAGGCATGTTTTTCCTTTAACGTATCCAAATACTTCTAGTAGCAGTGATGGTTTTTCGCATGTAAATCTTTAAATTTAGACTTAAGTATATGAAACACAAAATCAGAATAAAACAACTCCCATCACAACAAACTTGAGTCACCTGTGAAGGGCTGTAGATATCTGGTTGCAACCAGTTCTAACAGGCAAAATGAACATACAACGGAATGGAAACTAAACCACAACTATATATTGAAACAGTCAAAAAATTAGAAATCTTACCTTTTTCACTAACACTTTCACTTTCAATCTCTACATCATCACAACTCGTATACTCTGGAGTGGATGCCAACTCTTCTTCTGAGCTACTTAATGAAACCTGGCGCATTTTACCTCCCTTTTTTGTTTTATGGGGCTTTGGTGGTGGAGGTCTGACAGATTCAGACTGATCTGAGCTGAGTGAATCATTCCGTAACATGGTCTCCATCTTTTCACGTTTTGTTTTCCGTACGGCAGAATTAGGATCCAAATGGTGTTGTTTCCTTAATGAATCAGAGCGCCTCATGTCTGGTCTTTCCAGAGGAATTGGACTCCTCCTAGGTGTAGGAGGGCTATGATTTGTGGTCCTCTGACGACTGGGACTTGGTCCCTGAGCATCTCGAGTTCTTTCCATAGAGTATGAACGTTGATTTTCCATAGCAGCCCTGCGCTCAGACACTGATCTTTGTCTTGACGGTCGTTCTATCCTCAACATAGACATCCGAGAATCTTCCAACTCGGTATTTGCCAATGAGACATCACTATGTCTCCGTTCATGGCGTGCTCGGGACACTTCAGCATGGATACGCATTTGTTCCTCATACGGTTGTGGCTTGACTGGATAACGAGCCAAATTAGGATCACTTCGGTATCGCGCCTGGTATTCCTCTTCCCTCCGCTGCCTTTCATATTCTTCCCTGTTCTGTGCATCTTCCTCTTCTACCGGATATTCCTTGGAACGCCTGCGACTCCTTCTGTTGGAATCTCTATAATCAACCAGTTCAGCTTCTTCATATAACTGAGGCCCACGCTGCGACCGCCTATCTGAATAATCTGATGGTGACCTGGGCATCGCACTATCTGATGTAGCATACTGTGAATATTCGTCTCTCTCGTCCCTTTGGTCGTATCTTCTGTTCTGTTCTCTTGATATTGATGGGCTTCTTTTCCTAAATAATCATGACAAGAAAGAAGAAAGAGAATTCTGTATGTCTTGTAGCACAAATATACAGTTAATGCTAATTAAATGACAGAATTTTCGGCTGATGGAAAAAAAAAAAAATCCATTCATTGCATTTCTTTGTGAATGTCCTCACACATTTTCTGTACTAAATTAAAGAAAGCATGTCATGCTACAAAGCTGCTTATGGTGCACAGTTTAAATAAAAAACAGCTTTAAAGGAAAAATGTTAATATAACATTATAAAATATAAAATACAAATACTTACGCCATTTTGTAGTCATAACTGCTTTACAAGTACCCAAATTTTATAATCCTTTGTATTCATTTTACAGTGATATAACTTGACCATATACTTCTGTTTCATAGGGTTTTATAATCATCATGGAAATTAAGGCTAGATGGATCATTCAGTTACTTTGATCTTTTAGCAGCCATTACTGCTTAAAAATATACATTTCAGTTCCCACAAAAGTATAGTGTGTGCCAAGGGCAGAAAACAGGACAAAGACCCCATGGCAGCACTTGTCTAAATCAGATGAACTCAGAAGACAAAACATTTTTTGTGTTGCATAAGAAGGAAAAGAGCTTCAAAGTCCTGCCTCTCCAAATTGACAAAAAAATCCTTCCCATCCCTGTAGGGATGGCAATAGTATTAGTCCAAGCATTTGCGCAAGACACACCAGATACCAAAATGGAGTTCCTGTACCACATTAAGCATTGACTTTTTGTCAATGATGATATATAGCCATAGACAACTTCTGAGGCTTCAGAGGAAGGTGAAAAAAAGAACTATCAACAGATATTCTTTCCTAACAATGCCAAATGATTGACTGAAGCATGTGGGTTTATTATATGCAATATTTTAATAGAGGATGTGTCTGGAATATATTATGAATGTTACATGTTCTGTTTGTTTGATACAACATTGTTTGCTGCTTGATTAGAAAGGATCAGTTAAAAAGGGAGTAGCGATTCATAGGAAAAAAACAAACTGGAGCTTCATATCGTGCCTTTGTCAACCTTAACAGTGTAACGAGTATTTGAAATGCTACTTCCAGACATGTCCAGATTCGTACTTAGTTTTTCAGTCCAGATGGATCTGAACAAGTTACCTGCGGGAAACTGGAGCAAAGATTCCAGATGTGGATAAAAGAGACTAAGAGGCGGGCCTTCTCTGGGATAAGATAGATCAGCTCAAGCTTTAAATAATGAAAATATGTATGTAAACTTATTTTTGTGTTATGAGCCCTTTCCTCTTATATTTAGTTCTATCTCTATAATTAAGATCCCCTTGAAAATGTTTTCTGCCCTCACAAATGGCCGCTGATCCTGAAGGGCAGCCTTGCAGGCAGCAACCAGGAGACCCTGCCTAGTGTCAGGAAGGACAGGAAAAAGGGGAGGAATGACACAGCCCTGTTGTTGCCACAGTTGTCCTAGAAGGGGTAAGGAAAGGAAAGGCTTCAACTGAGTGAAGGGGAAAAGGAAAAACAGGCTCTCCTTGGTGCCCAGGGAAGTAGAAAGGGCTCTGCCTAGCTAGTAAGAGTGAAAATACCCTTCTCACAGCCAGAAAGGAAATGTGGTCTCTGCTCAGCAAGGGAAAATGACAACTGTCTGAGCAGACTGTGCACAGAGGGGTGACTGGCAAATTGACATCCTGTCTTAGGTACCACACAGGGTCATTAAACTGTGCTTGCAAGATTTGGACTCGGTCTTGCCTTGTAAATATTAAAGTACTTTAGCCTTACAATGGCATCTGCAAATGAGGAAACTAATTCAATCTTGCAAAAATACAACTCTTCTGTGAAGCATGACACGTAATATAAGCATCATTTGGACGCCTATTTGCTTATGGTGAAACTAAGATGTCCTATCTGTCTTATTAAAGTGTCATGTTAGTACAAGCACAAATCATAACCTTTGTAAGTTTAACAAAAACTCTATGGATTCTGCTACTGGGGACTCAAGCTGAATGGTTCAAATATGACATGAACAAGAGTTTCAAAAGTCTAAAACCAGAGTGGCCGATGGGAACAGACAATTAGGACAACAGAACTACCAGAACCCAGAGAGTTTGCAAAGACATAGAAGTTTTCATTAAGACAACAGAGATTAGATGTGGAAACTTACTTAAAGGAAGATAAATATTTTTCATTTAAATACTTCAGCTGATGAAAAATATGTCACATCCCAAAATAAGTTGTTCCAATAGCAAATCACCTACATCGTTGAAAATTTGTGCCATGCCTACAATAAAAATGTGCCTAATTTTCCCTCCCCAATTCTATCTCCTATATAGGCAAAATCTTTTCTCTCTACGCAAATCCAATCAGAATAAATGGCATTCAACAGATACGGCATTCGTCAATGTGGATCTTATTGCAAGACTGAAACAAATACGTGTGCACATGGAATGTACACATACTCTACTCTTAATACTCACACTGCGTATACTCAGTTTATATGACATATGGATCCAGTTGTATTCACAGCCACAGATTTTTGCATAGATTTGATCCTCCAAGACATCTAAACACTCTAGTAAGTATGGTTTATAGGATCAACTCCATCATGAACTGTGTAACACACAAAACCATACAGAAACTAATTTGACAAATCTCACACATGCCTTGAAGCAGACTGAGTGTACGCATTCTTCAGGATTAAACATCTGCATACATGTATCTATAATAATATAAACAACAGAATAGTAAAGATTGTTTTAGCTACTTAAAGGAGATTTTTTATATATATATATGACTCCATGTCACAGTGTCCTCATATGGATGCAAAGAACAGTGGCCAAATCTCTTCTGGAAACATTGCTGCTATAAAATCATTGGGGAAGAGGCTGAGGTGACAAAAAAGATGGAATTTCTGTATGAGTGAAAACACTTGTAGACTTTTTGCTGAGGCAAGTGTATTTCTATCAGGCAAACACATCATCTGAGGAAGTGGTACAAGATTTACTAATAAATCCACCCTTTTTTCTAGCAAGAACTATGTTAATGAGAGAAGGATGTGCCAATTTTGCATTATATTTTTGTATCTTTTACACAAACATTTTCCAACCTTGTTTGTTACATTTACTACAAGCAGTCATAGCAACCAAATGGAGGAAAGGCAAAGACATTAATATAGGAACAGCATCTATGGCTGACAGTAATGTAAAGATCAGCTGGGTCCTCAATCTGTTCCAACCTTTCATGAAGGAAAAATCTTTACACAGGTGCCCTGCATGTGGCAACTATTAGGCCACATGTAAGAATAAGGATCTTCCTGAAAATGCAACCTTTTTCTTCAGAGAAAGCAGCCTGATAGATAAAGGTAACTAATTTAATTTGTGGCCTAGTTGATTGGCACTATGAAACTCCCTTCCTAATTAATTTCATCCCTGCTGAAGGGATCTAACTTCACTACCAGGATCAAATGCCAGAAGTTGTAATCCTATCCATCAGAAATAAATTAACCATACCTGTACACCTGATTGGCCAGAAACCTTGCTGGCAGGAGAGGGCTCATCCTGCCCAGCAGTCACCGTACCAGTTAGTATTCAAGCCTGTCATTCTCTTTACTGGTCATTACAACACAATTAGCCCCCTTTACCATTAGTCACTTTTTTTCATTTTAAAAATACCTGCTATAAACGCAGTTGTATGATGTATGCTATACATTTTAAACCAGTGTTATTAAATCATGGTAGGAGGAACAGTACTTGTGAAAACTTACAGCCAGTCACTATTATTAAAAATCTGCTGTTATTTTTAGATCACAAGCTAATTCTCACTCACCTTCATGAGCCTTTGTCTAATCCATTTCTCACCATTAACTACCTTAAAGATATCTTAATAAAAGATGTACCTCATGTACCTCCAGCTAGATACACCATGGAAAATGACTACTCCTGCCTTTCTAGGACTTTCCTGGAACATTAAAAGTTAAGAGAACTTTAAATGTCTGTCAACAGCTGTGATACACATCCTCCAGCTGCCAGCACTAAGCACTATATATTTCTTGTCAGCAGGATCACCACCTTTTCTGAAAAGGCTACCACACCACTGAAAAATCCTCCAGGACATTGTGATTACTGCTTTTTTGAAACAATAATAACATAAAATCTCTATTATGGTTAGAAAACTCTAGAACCTGCACAAATCTCTTCATCAGGCACATTATATAAATATTATTTTTTCAGATATAGAAACTGAAACTTATTTTCTACTAATTATCACTGTATATTTATTTTTTATTGTAATTTATCAAAACATGACATTTGGTCTTTTAACACACATCTCTTAACCTTACACTGGTGGGAACCTTATTTGCAGTGCACTACAGATATCACTAGTATTATGAAAAAGCAAATAGCTTGACTACAACCTGACCTCCTGCTCATAAAGTTAAATTATTCTACTCCTCAGCACTACATTAGGAAGTAAGTACTTAAAATATGGCATAGAAGAACATAAGACAGCTATTCTGCTTTGATGGCTCTGATTTCAGTAACAGAACTAAATAGCTTGAAAGTCTGTGACATCCACTTGTATTCTTCCTTGAAGAGAAAACACTCTTCTGCTTTGATTTAGATTTTTAAAAAATTAACTCAAGAGTGCTGAGGAAAAGGAAATTTTAAAAGGTAAGTTTCCATCACATTTTAGAAGCCACAGATATTCAAAAACATTGTGATATGTAAAGTATTTATATCACAGTCAAAATTAGATCTTGGATCTTCCTGGCTACAGATCTTGTTCTCAGACCAACAGAAGACGTGTTTGAACTGGAGGAAACTTTCAAGAAAATATCATTCTAAAGATATGTTCAAACATACGGGTACCTAAATTCATCTACATTTACTTGGAAATTTTTATAAATAAGTAGTTTCGGGTCAATTAAAACATAGTAAGGGCTCAGTGGGCCTGAGCCATCATCAGCTACATGAAAATTGAATATTGGTCACCTACTGGTAAGACCTAATTATAATTTACCAGACAATACTTTAACATTTTGTTCTCTGTTTCCTATAAATTAGAAAGGAATAAAATTGACTGGAAAATTAAAACTGAAAATATTTCTCCTGCACATATTGTAATTTTACTTAACTGTTTTCAAAATATGATGTTTTCAGTACATGAAAGAATCATTCAGAGCAGGCAAAAATTCACATTTCCCACTGGAACTCTGTTATGAAAGCCATGTGAGAGATGGGGCTTCTTCTTAGAGACCTTGACAAATACACTGAGCACAGCTTTGTCTCTCCTTTAGTATATGGCTGCTGTCAGGAAAACAGTGTTTGTTGGTTCCTGAGTGATCATATAAGAATACTATTCTAAACTTTTATGCTTCTATGTGTTGTATTCAACAGACAGGCATTATTTTTAAAATGACAGTGAGAGGAAGCAGATAAACCACCATCATGACACCTTGCAAAAAAGTTCCTAGCCTGCAAGAAGGTGAGCTGAACACATCCTGGACCTTGCAACCAAAACTCCTGTGAGTGCAAGGAACCCAGAAAACTTGCTGTGCAAAATTAAGATCTGGCTGTCTTTCTCAGGGAGGGTCCTACTCTCTCCCTGTTAGGTACTCTTATGAAAGCATTTCCACAGACTTCCTTTGCCATACTGAGGAATCTGCAAAATGTTTACCTATTTTTGGCAGTGCTTTAAAGAGACTACATGCTATTGATTTAACTACTTTTCTCACTTTCTGCTTATAACTTTTGCTTTTGCTGAGTCACATTGTGCATGAGAAATCATTTTGCACACTCTCCAAAGGAGCTATGGCTCCAGCTTATTGAAAAAAATAGCTTTTTCTGACTTCTAAGCAGCTCCAGTTTCTGCCAAGACCTCTTTTTGCAGTTCTTCTATGCTGTCTAGTTTTGTACTAGATTAGTCTTCTGATCTGTCTGTTCCCCTCTCCTTGGTTTCTCACCGCTGCCCCCCCCAAAAAAAGAATGAAGGTAAGCAACCAATGTACAATTTGCAAGCACATTCATTTAAACAGCCTACTCTGATAAAAAGAAACGGTGTTTATTGCATTTCTTGACCAATACAGTTTTAATCAGGCTGCCCTGAAGTACATCTAATATTCAGATATCTAAGAAATTCACTAAGTAAAGTTCATCTGAGACATTATTTCATTTCTCATTTCAGCTATGCCTTACAAATTTTATTTTATAGCAGCCATATTTTGAACCATTAAAATACCTTCCAGCTAAATATCTCCAAACAATAATGAATGAAGCTTTCAATGATGATTATAAAATTTACTGAAACATGAGAGTGATACTGCAGATGTTGATCTCTATTAGATTTCATCTGAAAATATAAATTCACTGACTACAGGCTGGTATCAATGGAATGAAAGTAAATCTGTGGTAACAAAACATTAACATAATTAAATTCACCACTGATAACAACTTTGCTTTGAACTTGACATGATTGCACAGACATAAAACAATACAATTACTTCAGAATCACATCTTTTCTATGCAAGCAATTAAGCAAAAATTCAGCATTGCAGCTTTCAAGGGCTAATTGCAACTTGTGTCAGGAAAAGAGTTATAATATGGAAAAAAGAAGGAACTGCTGACAAAACTAGCGATTTTAAGTATCCCTTGCTAATCTACGAATATTTAGGTAATAAGTTCGTTTCATAGTTTTTTACTGCATCAGAAACATCATAGATAGGAAAACAGGACTACCAGTAGAAATGGCTTTATCCTCCTTTACTTTGACTGAGTTTTCAGTAGCCCTTATATTACATAATTTCATTTTAGAGAACTGCAAAGAGAAAAATAAAATAACTATATTTTAATCTTACTGTTCATTCAGCTACATTGATGAATGCTTACCTTTTCAAAATAGGTCAAACAGCCTGAGATCTTCATTTCTACTTTTGAACATTTTCAAAATGAGTATTTTGTTAATTATTTCTGTTTAATATATAAGCAAGAAATATCTCACCTACTTTTTCAGTAAAATCTCTTGTTAAAAAGTTAATCATAAAGCCAATGCTAAATGGATTAAATTGCTTTCAAGAATAATTGGTCAGAATGTGCATTCTAGTTATCTGTCTCAGTATTAACACCATAGAAATCATTTGCAGAAGGCTGGAATTAACAGCTGCCATACAGCAGGATTCAAATGAGTTTAAAACCCGGGGTGTTAAAAGAATAATAGGTCACAGAAATGCTAAAACATAAGAATGAGTTAATACAATACTGAACTGTTACTAAAAAGGATTTCAAATAATATAAAATACAAGACAATTCCAAAATTCTGCATAAATATTTTTGTGAAAAGAAATCCAAATTTTCATGAAATTTTTTTGCCACAGAAAATATAATACAATTTAAAATACTAATTTAAAGAAAAGTGCAAGACTTTATTAAAGATACTATTCTCATATATCTGAAGCACATTAAAAAGTTTTTCAGTACTTTTATTGAGCCTTTTTTGATAAAAGTAAAAATTATCTTCCTAATCCTCCCCAACAAGAACAAAAAATGCTGAGCATTACACATTGTTTTCACACAACACATTCAGCATTTTTCTTCCCTGCTTTACCTTTTGATCAGCCACTGCACATCTGGGAAGTAGGAAGCCTTGGGTTCATGAGAATACATCAATTTCTGTTCTGGCTAGGTCTTTCATTTAATCCTCTAGGTTCAGTGAAATCATATGAACAGTCTCTTAATTTTGAGACACGATTTTTTAGATATACTTTACAGTCCCTTCCCTTCCCACAAAATGCAATTACAAAATATAAGGCATCTAGGAAAAAACGAAGTCTAGTATATGAAACAACAGCAATTCAAGTCAGAGAGCTGACCCAATGGGAAGCTATTGAGAGCATGAGAGGAGTGTTATAGTTTAATGCTGTTACCATGTGCTGTATATAGCTGGAGGTCAAGTAAGAATTTACCCTATAAGGAGGATTATGGTACTTAGCTGATTAGTGCCTTGCTACAGTACTATTGCCTACAAATGTACATGCTGGTCAAGGCATTTAATTTAAGGTATTTTTAAAATTGTGCAGTTCCAGTATTTCATGTTTTGTGTTACTAGGTCCAGCATCTTCTTTGTGTCCTAACTCTTAAATGATATTATATAATTTCTATTATTTTTAGTTTGGAATAAGTCAAATTTTGACACAATTTTCAACCGTTAGGCTAAAATAGCTATAGCATCTACTCCAGGCTGATGTGCTGAACATACTGCAGAACTGAAAATACTTTTTTTTACATATCATTTAAAAAAACAACAGTGAAAATCAATGGACTAATTATTTCTAGCCACAGTCATCAGAACTCATTTTCCAAATACGGTGAGAATGTGAAAATAATAGAAAGCAAATGTGCAGTCTCATTTGCATTAAATAATTATAAAGACATTTCCACAGTTTCACAAACAAGGCATCTTCTATCTATGCATACTAGCTTATGAATAAATTATGTTTAATATAAAGCACCCAGACAAATTTGACTGTAATAAATTTAAGCCATGATGAAGTTGCATGGCATGGGAAAAATACAGACTTAGCAGCAACCTAGATTTTCTCCACCTCGTTAGCAGTGAGTTCATACTCCTAGAAAAGGCATTCTGACACCAAAGTTTTTTCCCTCAGCCATCACAGAGAATGTATCATAATACACTTCATCTATACATCATTGCATCTAATTCTGAGTCTAATCTTTTTGAAATGTTTCAGTTTCTTACCACAGGGACTGTTCAGCAGGTGCTTTTCCCAGGAGTTGAAAGTATCCTGGTTTTTCAAAGTCTGATGAAGAGGAGAATTTTCTTTCGAAGAAACACTCCATTATTACTAGGGTATTATCACCATTAAATAAAAAAATACAGCTACTTCAATAATGATCGAACAGTAAGAAAATATCAGCAACATGGACAGTCATATGAGAACTGTTTCGTCTAATAACATCTCTGCAGGTTGTTTTGGATTGTTCAACTCCTAAAACTGTAGCTTTACTAATGAATGTGAGTCAGTGTATCTTTTTTTCTCTCTCTTTATTGTACTCACAATTACAACATACATGTGATATCATGCAATGAACTTCAGTTTTAAAATATCTCTGTGGCTCATATTTCAGTCTGGAAGAGATGAAATAGGTCATACTGAGCTGTTTTGATGCCTTCACAAAAGAGCAATCAGAAAATAACCACTGTGAAAATGTCCAGTTTCTTCAGCAATGTGAGGTAAAGGCCTATTATTAAATCCAGTGAATTAAATCAGTGGTGGCTCATCAATGAATGGTGGGCTGTGTGCAGCAGCTTCTCCAAGACTAATCTGGCAGACTAAACATGTTCGCGCTAGGGAACATCAGCTGGACCACTATGAAATGAGACGGGTGCATTCAATAACTCTTGGAAATTACCATGGTATCTAAAACTTTAAATTTCCAATTCAACTGTCATTCTCAACGTGCCAGTGAGATGGGATTAAATATGTGTATTTTTAAAGCACCACCTAACTCTATCCAACATAGAAGCAGACCACAAGTTCACAGAAAAATAATTTGTATTTCTGTAAAAAGCTATAGCACCTATATTATGTATTGGTAGGACATGACTTTGCAATGTTTTACAAGCTAAAACAACTTGCTCCACAGTAGTTTAAGTACTGGGCTAGCAATCCACAGCCCTTATGTGAGCCCAAATGTGAGTCCTTCAGTTTAGATCCCAGGGCTCAGACAGGAGGTAGGGAAGTCTACCATGTCTGTGCTGCCTAGGTTTTCAGAGGCACTATGTGGAAAACTTCCCATCATACTACCATGTAGTACCAACATCACGTGCATAACAACAACCTGGTTTCTTGAAGTATCAGCAGATAGCAGGGCCATCCTCAGATACCCAGCTCAGATCCCTGAATTGGGTATTTCTACCAGAGCTACTTTGCTTTTCTGCAGTGCTGAGACCAGCTCTGCATATTCCCCCCTCTTGGTTTCTCATCGTCTCTTAGAGATGTCTGCACTAGAGCAAGTCTACCATACAAGAGGCTCAACATGCAGCTTTCCAAAGAAGAAAATTATTCCCAGATCTTTGTAAAAATCCATATGGAAGACCACGAGCTACTCTAGAAAGCGTGTGGAATTGAAAAGGATAACCCTGGCTGCCTAGCAGCTCTTATACAGAAAGGCAGCATCCAGTCCAGATGACAACAGTATAGAACATATAGAGCAAAATACCAAATTTTTAGCAGGAAGCAAACCAATGTTGAATAGTCCTTGCAGAACTACTAGAAACACAATAGCCATGAAGAAAATTCACTGAAATATACAACTATGTTTCTTCCAAGAAACTTGTGCGAGAATCAAAAGCACTTTACAATGAAACAACTAAAATAAACCGTCTTGTAACGTAAACAAGCCCTTAGATGTATTCTGCATTCTACTGCAATGAAGGTAGACTTAATTACTCTAGTGTTACTTAAAAAAGAAAACAAGATGTCAGCTTTTTATATTTCACAGGAGAAATGAATGCTTATTTTGTAACCCCATGTGTATATACATATGCCAACTAATTCATGCTTTACAGTTCCTGTCACCAACATAACTTGCATTACCCAAGAAGCTAGTTTTCAGTAAGATTCTCTAAACTCAAGATACAAATGACGAAATTCTAAACGAAAGTTCGGGCTATGTATTAGAAGATTTTGGACCTAACACTGGTCACTTCCACCATCAACAATAGCATTTCTAGAAAAGGTATGAGAACTAATAAAAAGAAGGCCAGTCAACACCAACTAGACTCAATTGGCAAATAACTGACAAACACTGAGAGGGAATTACTCAAGGTTCTCAACACCTTTGATAACACAAATCTATTATAAAAATTACAGAGTACTCTCAATAACTCAGTCTTAAGTAGAATGTGAGCAATCAGCTAAGAAAACACAGTAAAGGAAAAGGAAAAAAGTACTTAAGGAAAGTGATAATTTAAAACATTTTATGAAGACACTCATGAAAACTTTTAGAGATTAGTGATGGCTTCATCACTCTCAGTACAGTTATTGTCACATTGTTGGGATCAGTAGTATTTTTTTAGTCAACCTTTACTTTCATTGTTGAGCTAAGCAACAAGAAAGGTTAGATGTATGCTCACTGAAGCACTTTCCAAGCATGAGAGCAACTGGATATCAGGCTGGGGAGTCAGGCTAACTTTGCAAGAGAGTATAAAAGACATTCAAGACGCTTGAGTTGACAAAGCAGAAAGTGAAGATCAAGTTTCTGTAATTTTACAGGAGAAAAACAATCAAAATGGATAGTTGGACAGATTTGACTTTTACAATTGGCAAAGAAAATTTCATGGCATATAGCAATTTTTAAATGCATACCCAGGTGAACTAACACAAAACAGTTACAAAATTAATAGATTCATATATAATAATGAGAGAAGCACAACCACGATCACATAGTTTGATGTCCTTCCTCCACAGGATGTTTTTCCAGAAATTAGATTAATGCCAGATATAACTAAAACTTTGCTGAGAAGGAAAAAAAAAAATCAAATTAAATTCCTTATATTTGGCCTTACTGTGGCACCAAGCTCATTTATCCCCATCATTAGGGTGATATTTCCCAAAGCAATGGATTAGATTATTGGGGTTTATGTGGATGATACGCTATTATTAGCACAATCTAAAGAACTTTTACCCTTCCACTAT
>NW_009633717.1:0-1511 GCF_000690535.1 Cariama cristata
CCCCAGGCCCCTCGAGTTGTCACTTCTGTGTAAGGCACGGCTTTTTAAAATGCGTTTTGAGGAAAGTATGCATGGTGACAGAGCGGCAAGTCGCAGAGCACGGTTTCTCAGTACTATAAACTTCTTAGACTGTTAGTATAATTTTACATGGCTTATGGGCAAAAATTGAAAGCTTTGTCCTGAGTGAAATATGTCACGGGACTGGTTTGTAACTCCAGTATTCAGTGCTGCTGAAAACTACTTTAGGTAAGATTTGAAAACTAATGTACTAAAAATGTTAGCACATCCGTAGTTTTCTCATGAATTCTCAAGAACATTATAATTTTGGTAAGGTATTTGACGGCTCAGGGAAACAATAATATCTTTTGAATCAGTGATGTCTAACCAGTACGTCTTCTCTGGAGCTTTGTAGGACAGAAGGATAAATGTTAAAATGTGTATGTGTCAAAGGTTCTATGCTGATATGGTAGCGGAGTTTATGTAATGTTAGGCTAATAGTTTAATGCAATCAAAATGACTGTGAATTGTCAAAGGAGTTTAATTCAGGGAAAAAAAAAAGCAGTATTCAAGCAGAATCTTGCAGAACTATGAAAATGAGTGTTACTCATCAGATCAGGAAGCTGAGCCTGTGTTGACTTGTCACGTGACATTGGCGTGCCAAACTAAATTCATAGAGTTATGTGGTTGCAGTTGTCAACACTGCCATCGTGAATTTTGGGACATCTTAGAATATCTAGTGAAGTCTAGTTTCTGTGAGGCATGGGGATGATAACATGCTTGTTAAAGGGGGTGATAGGAACTGGTAAGCCTGGTGGGGACATGATGAAACTAACTAGAAGAGAATGACAAGGAAGAAGAGGCACCAGTCCCTGCCAGAGGAGGCAAATGGTAAACACTTTCCAGGAGTTAGATTTACTTAGTTCCAGTCATTCAAAAAACAGAGAATGAAATTCCTTTCCTGACTTTGCTTCTCTTCCATTTTTTGTTCCCCTCTCACTGTGTTTACACACACTGTCATTCATTTTGTTATACCCAATAGCCCCTTGTAAGTAAAGGAGTTAATTTCATATTGTTATGGCATCTGATTTGGGGCAGGAGCTCAGGTGTTGGCCACTCACATTGCAGGGGAGCATCCTAACTGTCTGGATTAATACTTTTTCATGCAGTGAATATTTATTTATGCAAAACGGAACAGGTCCAGCTAGGATATCTACATGTTTTCTCTGGGTTATCCGTAGTCTTGTTGGTTAATACACTTTCTGAATACGGGAGATTTGTATTTATTAACAAGGTTTAGATACAACAAAATCATCAGGCATCTCCCAGTGCAGGTCTATAATTGTGGGGGTTTTGGGTAGAAGTTGAGAGAGAAAAAGTCAGTTTTTTGAAATGGAGGATGGTGGTGCTGGAGAAATAGGGTTCCTGGACAGTGATTACAAGTGAATTTCATTCCACAGGGGTTATTACATCCGTGCCCGTGCTGTAGATCACTGTGTTCAAGACTTCCTGCT
>NW_009633717.1:1542-10569 GCF_000690535.1 Cariama cristata
ACCCAAAGCCACCCTAGAACACAGGTGCATTTTCTTCATCTGGGTGTATTGGCAGTTTCCACTATATGTGTGAAAAGTCTTTTTGGCATCTTGGCACTGCAGTAGCTTATTTGTGCATCTGTTGTGATCCTTTCCCAGAAGAGCACAAAGAATCTGACTGGCACTACTGTGGCTGTCCATTTGTCACTTTGACAGAAATATCTGGGAGGGGGCTATACCTACACGAAATTCTTCTACCTCTTGCAGGAGATTGCCTGATTTTGTCACTCTACAGATGATGTTATTGAATATTTTTTACACCTAGATGCTCAGGATGCTGCTAGAGTTGAGTATAACTTTCTGATGCTTTCTCTGCAGATTCTGTCTTTAGGTGCTGGCTTTGACTCCTTATACTTCCGTTTGAAGGACATAGGTCTTCTGCATCACACTGTGGTATATGAGGTGGATTTCCCAAATGTGGCATGCCAAAAAGCTACTCTGATCAAAAGAATGAAAGAGTTGTCAGCACTGGTGGGAGATATTGGAGGGGAAGGATTAGGTATGGTATTTATGGAAGGGTTTCTAGATACTAAATGTTTAGAAGCAGCAAACATAGCTTCAGCCTTTAAAAAGTGAGATTTGATGGTAGAGGAACTACAAAGTTGTAGATGAAAAGCATGTTCGTTTTCTGAAAAATTTTGGAACAAATAAATCATTTGTAAGCATTGGGAGATGACAAGAAGATGTATAACTGCCAGAATGGATTTGTCAGGAGCAGATTATATCAAACCAAGTTCAGTTTCTTTCTGTTACAATTTCTGAAGTACTGTGTCTAGCTTTGGGCTCACTAGTACAAAGACAGCGGCAAACCGCAGCATGTCCACTGAGAGGTTATGAGAATGATAAAGTGGTGGAGCACATGAAACAGGGAGGAGGCTGAGAGAACTGCGTTTGTTCAGCCTCAAGAAGAGGAGGTTGGGAGAGAGAGAGGTGAGTCTTAATGCAGTCTTCAGCTACCTAATGGAAGAGTGTAGAGAAGATGAAGCCAGGCTTTTCTTGGAGGCACGAAGGAAACAGTCAAGGGGCAATGGTTGCAAGTTGCAACAAAGGAAATTCCAGTTGTGTATAATGAAAATGTTGTGGTTTGTTGTGTTTGGGTTTTTTTTTCTGCTATGTGAGTAGTGAAAATGGGAACAGCTTGCCCAGACAGGTAGTGGTATCTCTGACCTTGGAGATAGTTAGAGCTTGACTGGACAAGTCCTTGAGCAACCTGGTACAGGTGGCTCTACTGTGAGCAAGGAGTTGGACTAGATGACCTTCAAAGGCCCCTTTCAACCTAAATTATACTGTGATTTACAGGCTTTATGGGTAGAAGAGAAGCTATGACTCTGAAGTATCTTGACTGTAATAAAACATTAGTCATTATGTTACCTGACTTGTTTTTTCCCTCTCCAAGGCAGGAAAAAATGAGCCTTATGAAACTACTGTAGAATGTAAGCAAGGCTGAAAGGATTGTTATGCCTGCTAGGTACTAAGGGGCAGTTCAGTGGCAAAATAGAGGAATGTAAAGTATGGGGTTTACTAGAGGTTTCTCCTGTATCTGATTTCCATCAGGGTTTCCATTAATGTTCTAGATGATATGCTATAGAAGGTGAAAATGTAATAAAGCAGCAAGAAACAGGGAGAGTTGCAATGTGGTGGATGAGAGTAGGATGTTGACAAAGTACAGGAGTGGGCTGGAAAATGTGGAATGAAATGCAATAGGGACATAGGTAAGCCACTACGTTTAGACTGTAATAATCAATTTAAGTACAGATGGGAGACAGCTACAGAGCTAGGTGTAGCACACGTCCCTGGCTCTCATGAGCAGTTGAACGAGTCCTAGTGAGTAGCTCTTCCACGAGCTTGTTCAGTTTCCTCTTGAATCCATTCACTTTTTTAATACTGACAGCATCCTGTGACAAAGAATTCTGTCCATACCAATAATCTTCAAGTACTTCAACTAAAAGGTAGGTGTCAAAAGAGTTGAGAATACTCTATTCTCTGTGTCAAGAGAGCAGGAAGTGATGGATAGGCAAGTTAGCTGTTAGAATAAATTAACAGGGAACACTGGGATGGGCTTCTGAAAAAGGCCATCATGCCTCCAGTAATGGATGCCTTTGAGAACAGTGTAGATTAACAATTCTCAGGACAGGTATAGTTGTTGGATTACACTGGTACAGAGACATAGAGTAGGTGATTTCTAAAGGTGTTTTACAGTTTGCTTTGTTATTACTTGGTTTTGGTTGAAACAGGTCAACAAGCTATAGCTTATGATGTTCTTATGGAGTACAGAGGTATGCCATGATAATGCTTGCAAATCATACATTGGAACTTATTTCTGAGAACGGTGACCTGTGAGACGAGTCCTGGTGTTTGCAGGGAGCTAGCATGTGCTGGTTCAGGATTTAATGCCATTTTACAGAAATTAAATCTATTTAAAAGACGAGCAAACAAACCCCCAAAAAATTGAGAATGGTTTTATGGTTCTGAGACAAACCTTTCAAATTCTATCAAAGCCATAGTACTTTCTTAGCCTAGACTGAAAGGTCTATAAATGAGAGCCCTTAAGATTTGATTCTGAATTACAGTGGTTCTATTAAAATGTTGTTGAAGTAAATATGATAAAGTTTTGCTGTAATAGTAAATGTGATAATTTTACGAGAAATCTGTAGGTGAAATTTGCATTAGGAATAATGGCGTTTTAGATCTGCATTTAATAGATGGGTTCTTGACACTATCCCTTTATGGTTCATTTAGTGATGGGGATTTTCTTGTACATGTCCCAAAGAAATTGAGTTGATGGGCACAGCCTTGTGAGTGGGGTTGATTTTCCTGTTTGTTCATTTTGGTCTCAGTATTGTGTCAGCACTGTAGTGAGTTTGCATAATTTTTGTCTCTCAGGAGCCATTACCTTTTCTGGAGAGGATTATAAATTACTGGGAGTGGATTTAGCAGAGCTGTCTGAGCTGGAGCGAGCCCTGGAGGAAGCAGGACTGGACAACGAAATCCCCACACTCTTCATAGCAGAGGTGGTTCTCACCTACATGGAAAATAGCAGGTCAGTTGAGATATCCTCTCTTAACTAGGTGGTAAAATGAAAAGAACAGGCTTCTTTGTATGTACGTCACCTGGAGCTGGGAGACCTGCTGTCTTACAGCTAAAGCCTCAGGAATTCTGTGGAAGTCCCAAGCAGCTCCTTACACCATAATTGTGATGGGGTAATTGATGTCCCCATGACATCCTAAAAGGGAAGAAAAAAAGAATAAGAAGAAAAACCTCGAATGAGTGATTTTGAGTTTTTTGTTAGGTTGAATTCTCTGCGCAGATGGGGGAGGAGATGTTCCTAAGTCCCCAGCACAGGATTCTCTTTTGTGTATGACCTCTGTCAAGATGCTTTAATAGCATGCTTGCAGGAAGATATATTGCATCTGCCATATGATAGGTGTGCCCTCAGTGATTTAATTTCTTACGCACAATTTGCCTGACAGGTCAGATGCCTTGATTCAGTGGGCAGCAGAGCATTTCTCTCAGGCATGCTTTCTGCTGTATGAGCAGATGCACCCAGAGGACCCCTTTGGACATGTCATGCAGCAGCATTTTAGCCAGTTGAACTCTGCGCTTCGTTCTTTGGCACAGTACCCTGATTGTGAGGCACAGCAGAGGCGCTTTTTTGAAAAGGTAAGTACCTGCAGCTCTAGGGCACACATATGAAGCATGATTTACCTGGGAAAGATTGTAGCATTAAATAATTTTGGAAGTCATCAGCTGTGTCAGGTATGGGTTGAAGCAAACAGGGCCAAGGCTGAGACACTGCCTTCTCTTGTAGCTTCACTAGTAATTTGAAAGTCCTTCCAACCAGCTTGCAGCCCACTCTCTGGTATGGGATTAAGGCAAGATGGGTTCCTCTGTGACTTTTGATATAATAAATTAACTTCTTAAGAGCTTTACAGGTAAGGGATCTATGCTCAACGGATTCTGGGCTGCTGTTGTTCCAGCTAGACAGTCTAAAAGGCTCATGCGGGTGTTTGATTTAGGGTCTTTGTTTTCTTGTGTTTTCAGTGTGTCTGTATCCTTCCAGAGGTAATAATTCTAAGGGATTTCTGTTTTAGGGCTGGACTGAGTGTAGTGTCATGGATATGAATAAGTTTTTCACCTATTTTACTCCAGAAGAGGAGCAGCAAAGAGTGCAGGCTCTGGAGCCTTTTGATGAATTTGAGGTAACCCTCCTTTATTCTCAACACCAGTGAGCTGGCTTTGATATGATAAGGTGTCTGCAGTTTCTTATGGTCACAGTTCTGTACAAGAGCTGCTGAGGCACAGGTGTTTATGTAGCCAGAAAGGATCTTGAGTCAGACTTAGTTCATGCAGAGGCTACAGGAAGCTCAATTTGAAGCTGGGGCAAGTAGCATTGGAAGACCACTGTCTTTGGTGTCAGAAGAGCTTCTTGTTCCTTCCTCAGTGAGTGGTCTCTCAGGGAGACAATCTTAGCATAGCAAACGAGCCGGTGGCGTGAAAGATGTTGTAGATGCTAAAAGTGTGGATGGGTTCAAGGAGCAATAATTCTAATGAGAGAGAAATCTGTTGAGGATTGCTGAATACATAAAAATACACCTGATGTGAGGTTCCTGACTGCAAATGTTTGGGAGCATTCCTGAGGGAAGTAGATGCACTTGTACTGCTCTCTCGTCATTGTTGGATACAAGGTTTCAGATATTTTTTGGTCTGACTTTGTACAGCCATTCCTATATTAATGAATGAAATTTAACTATGACTCTATTCTTTGCCATTTTTATGTTAACTGCTGGCAAAGTTTGCGACTATTTCAAGTCTGGAAGAGAAGATAAGTCAAAGATACCGAGTAACTTCAAGATAAATATCCTGTAGGATACTTGCCAGAAGTTTCCCTTTCAATTTTGTGGTTCTCTGTTTATAATTCTCTCTAGAAATCTAGAGAGCCTGCATTATGAAAACAATTTAATGTGTTTGCGTTTATTTTGACAATGTGCAGGATCTGCTCTGCTACATCAATGCAAAAGTGGTGACTGAAAGATGCTGGCAGATCTGCAAAGTCATATAGAAGTGTCTACAAGAATTACTGTAGATCGAGGCAGTTGCTCGTACACTGAGAAAGTAAAGACTTTTTGTAATTTTACTTATAGAGGAGGTTAACATGTACACAAGTCCAAGCTGAAAAATGTGCATAGGAGTAAGATGTATGATAATAGAGAGCTCTACAATTAGCCTTTGAGATAAAGTAAGATGCAGGTCTTGCTGAAAACAAGCTTGATTGAATTAGATAAGAAATGTAAAATACACACTTAGTGCTGAGGGCGACTAATTTTTGGAGTAATTTGCCTAGGGACAAATAGTGGATTCTTCCATTTTCAGTAATTACATTAATTTTTGGGTATCACTTTTCAAAAGGTGATTTTTACTTCGGGAGAAGTTCAGGCAGTGGTGCTAATATTGTGGGCTTTTGTGCCTTTTAAATTCGTGTTTGTGCCTTTTAAATTCATGTTTATGCCTTCTAGTCACGTAGTTGGCTCAATATATCCCACCTTATGGGAATGAACATAATTCCCTAATGTCCATAAAAGCCAGAGTGGACTCTAGCATTGCTACTGATTCCCTGTACAGTCCTCTTGCTTGTGCTTCTGCCTCTTGAGTGATTCCAAGGCTAGACTGGAAATCATATTTATGTGTTATCGGCCAGCAGAGACCATGTTGCACCTTTGAACATTTGTGATTTCTTTGGGTTCATTTATATTCCATGACCTTTAAGAAACCTTAATCCCTCTGATGTACAGCCCTCACTCTTTTCTATGATCAGAACTGGGAAGCATAAAGGGAAACCAATTCCAAAAAAAAAAAAAGTTCCTCATGCAATGTATAATTAAGCTGTGGGACTCCTTGCCACAGCATGTTACAGATGATTTTTATGTGAGTTCAAAGAGCAACTGAGAAGGTTCATGGATGAGAAATCCATCAGGGATTGTTCAATACAAAGACACAGCTTCTCGCTTAGAAAATCCTTGAGCTGTAAATTTTTGAAGATTCAGGTGAGGAAGGTATTTACACACTTGCTCTTTCTCAGATTCAACTTCAGTCTTCTGATTTTGCCCACTGTTGGAAACAGTGCTAGGCTAGGTTGGTCTTTGATTTGATCACCCTGACTGTTCTGAGATCTTTACTACTGCTTGCTCTAAGATTTTGAAGGGGATTGTTTATTTTTGTTTTTTTTCTTTGGGCTTGCTGCAGGAATGGCATCTGAAATGTTCTCATTACTTTGTCTTGACTGCATCAAAGGGGATGGAACCTTCCTGGACTCCATTGTTATCCAGTATGACAGGTACATACTGACTCGTTTTTGTAGTATTCTTTTATCTCGTGCAGGCTTCTCTGAGAGATTTTAGGAAACAGTAAAACCCTGGAAGGAACAGATGGAATGCTTCCACCTGAGTAGCTTTCTCCATCCTTCTAACAATGGTTCTACTGTCCATGGCAAGGCCAGAGCCATATCCTGACTCTGGTGATTCTGATCAGTTTCATTCTTTCAGTTTATTGAACCTTTCAGTCTGAACAGCTCTTCCTTCTCTTTATGCATGGGGCCCTCCAGTGCAGGGCTGCAATGCCAGTCTACCCTGCTCCTTCTCCTAATTTTGGGATCCCACAGACTCTCCCTTTTCAATTTATTCCCGCTTGCCTCCATACATGGGTCTCTAAGCCATTCTATCCTCCTAGCTCCCAAAAGGTTGTTGTGTTTTATTTTACTGCACTACCAAAGTATTGTCCAGCAGAGCACTCGGGAGCGTTTCACAGTTTGTGCTTTATTTTGTTATCCCCTGTGGGTGGAATTGTACATGGAGTATTTCTGTTTCTGGAATGCTTTTAAATCTGTGTGTTGCTTTTTTTACATGGGAGAAAAGTGGTACAGCTGGGGAAAAGCCAAGACTAAGACTGTGTTTCCATGATAAAAAGGACTTGGCAGCAGTAGTAGTGCGAAAAATTCCTGCTTTTGGCTGCTTGCTTCCTTTTTCAGAGTGGAAAGCAGAAGGTTATTTTTACCCTGTTTCACATCACTAGTCGTGTTCATAGTATAGCACCACAAGTAGTTCTATCTGCAACTGAAAGTCAAAATCTGTGTTCTAGGGAGCAGGAAAAGCAGCTGGAAAAGGATAAGGCGGGACGGCACTCCTTAAACAAACAAGGCCACTGAATCCATTGTGTTATGTCTTGATTAGACCTGAAAACATGTAGTGAAATCGAAGCTAAATGAATGTGGGTGTGGTTAAAGATACTGAGTGACAGACTGGTCCTTGTGTTAAAACCTTAAAGGCTCCTAAAGGCGTAGGATCTATCCTTAAGTTAAAACAAAAAATCCAACATTTGCCTAAGTGGTATTAATACAGTGAAGATATTTCATTCGTTAGAGACAGGAATGGGGTCTTTCTGCTGCTGTCTGTTGTATACAGAACTGATAGCAAGAGCCTTCAAAGTCTGGTAAATTTTCCATGCTTAAATATTTTTTTACTGAGAATGACAAAAGTTATGTCTCAAATTATCAGTATGTGCCCCCAGCTTTCCTCTCAAATAGATTTGGGTCCCTGTTCCAGACAGTGCAAGTACTAAGTTTTCCAAACAGAGCATGGTAAGTATATTTTCTGAAATGGAAAAAACCCTCAGTCTTAAAAAAGATCCATCTGTAGAAATATATTTAAACCCAAGGAGATGAAATTTTTTACTTCATCAAACAATGGAAAGGAGGGTCCTGTACGAAACAACATTCAGTACAGACAATTTTTCTGTGTATGGCATACAAAAATAGACTGAGAGCTGCTTCTCCTCCACCTCATCATCTTTTACAACACAAGAATAAGGCACTTGATTGAAGCAAAGAGGACACAAATTCAAAACTGATTAAAAGAAAGTAATTTTTACCATGCGTAGGTGAGCTAGAGTCCTGTATTGAAAGCTTGTTTCATACTAAGGGATATAGTATTTAGAGAGAAGATAGTTAGGTAACTGTATATATTCTTTTATAGTAGGACCATTGGAATTAACAGAGATTATTCGTCATGCTTTAGAACTTTATTTCAATGCCTTTGTGAAGGTAAGACCAAGATCTCGCAAGAAAATTTTGAAATTCAGCTTCCAGGTGTTTGTCCTTTTTCTGCTGTTCTTTGCTATTTAAGTAGCCAAATATTGTCTTCATCAGAAAGACACCCTTTTGAAGGTATTGCAGTGATTCCTGTCTTGCTACAGCAGTTTAGAACACTGCAGTCTCTTAGCCAGTCTTACCTCTGCCCCATTAAAGTAATCTCAGAACTGTGTCAGGAGTTGAGGAAGCAGTAAGCAGAAGTTGAAAGTAGGCATGGTGGTAGTTTAAACCATTACAGCTTGATTTCTAGGGCGTGTCAGATTGTCTGTGTGCTCTGTCAACTTGCTTCACAATTTTTTCTTCTTGAAAAGCTGAACAGACTTGCTTAATCGCTCATTTAAAATGTAGACCTTGGTTCTTGTTTGTGTGTAAGTTCTTTGGTTCTCTTTGGCTTACAGTTCCTCATTGTGATGGTCCTGTCAGAATGGCTGGGAGTATCACTGCAGCAGTGTGTGCAGTGCACTCTGAAATTTCTGGCCTGAGACGTTACGGTCACCACTCAGTTCTTATAAAACCCAATGTGATTCTCACCACTGGAGGCTTTGGGGAGGAGGATGGACGTCACTGCCGTATGAGAAATTTTCATGTGCTAATTAAGCACGCAGGCTACTGGAAAGCTGACTGCGTGAAAAAGGAAGATCCTGATAAAAGATGGGGTGAGTTCCCTTGCTGATGGCGAGTGTAAGGAAGACGTTTTTGTGCTAACAACGAAATAATGTCTAGTGGAAAAGTGATGTCACAGCACAATTATGCTGGCAGTCAAAGAAATCTGAAGGTTCTGAATGCTAAGTGCCAGGTCCTGCACTCGAGTCATAACAGCCCCATGCAACGCTGCAGGCTTGGGGACG
>NW_009633718.1:0-2584 GCF_000690535.1 Cariama cristata
CAGCCACCGCGGGGTGTTCTGTCGCCCCACGACCATTTTGTACCCAGAACCCGCCACAGAGACACTGGTGAGAGGCAGACGTGCTCAGGAATCACTGCGGCTTGTTCTGCTGCAACCTGCTAATTACGGTAAATAGCCTGAGCACTTACACCCTTCCTGCTCACAGAGACAGCCTGCTCCCTCGGATTCACAGGGTCCCTCTCCACGCAGCCTCTGTGCAACGTCACTTCTGTTCTAGGAAGCTGCTTACAAAGAGTCTATGGCTATTAAAAAATAACAAAATTTAAAAAACAATGTGAAGGATGTACATTTTGAAACGTACATCCAAGTATGCAACTCAAAACAAGCAGTAAAGAACATAATATCCAGGGAATACCAGACTACACGTAGTGCATACTCTCTTACTCTGCCTGCGATCATGTGCTGTTTTCTCTCCAAATTATCCCATTATGTTGCTTCCAAGGTGGCTGACTAATTCAGCATCCAAAGAAGATATTGTTGAGATAAAGAATCAGGATTGCATCATCAGGGGAGGGGGCAGCACATCCCTTTTCCATGGAGTAATACCTCCTCACTGCCAAGGGGCAAGGAGTAAGAGCCTGTCCAAACGGCTGTGCTGACCAGAATAACCAGTGTTGACTGAGCTATCACGCTAACAGCCCTCTACAGGGACAGCACTGGAGCAAGAGACACTTTACTCTGATATGCTAGGATGCTCAGAAAATAAAGCTGTTATTCCAAAATAAATGTCATGCTGGAACATTTGCAGTGGGAGAGTCTACTCCAGGGAACAGATGAGTCCAAAAGCTGAAGACAGCAAAAAGACTATGATGTCATATAGTTAAGGTGAATGAATACCACTCCACAAGCTTGGGTCTAATCAAGCCACAAATTTACACACAAAATTAAGAGAGAAAACAGAGTTTAACTGTGTGATCACTAGAAGCATGTGTTTTTATACACACATGTGAGACAGAAGGCCCACGTGTGGGCAACTGCGGCCAGTATCAGACACCAAATCAGCAGTTCCTGCGGGGAGACAGTACAACCTTGACAGATGAAGACTCGAGAATGAGAGGCCCCAAGTTTATCTCAGGTCAGATGATAATTTGTTTTGAGTCCTTCAACAGTCATTCCTCTATCTGTAAGGTGGGGAACAAAGCTCATACATCTAACATAAAGAGGTGGCTTGCCTTTAAACCAACCAGCCACTCTCATTCTGAAGCCAGAAGACAGTAATTTAGCCGTGCCAAAATTTTAAGGGACTTCTTGTGTTTGAGTTTTAATTCGCCTGCAGATGGGAAAACCGAAATCCAAAGCCTACCAAATCTTACTTTTTATGTAGGAGAGTACAGAAAAGCCTGGAAGGAAATCTATCTTTCAGTGTCAAAATGATCAGTATTAAATAAAACATATTGAAAAGACTACACAAACTGAACATCAGCTTTGTTTCCCAACATGTGCCAATTCAGCATACATCACAGGAAAAAGCACTTCAGGTTATCATAAGGAATATATTGAAGAGGACAGAATTAAAGCTTCATACAGATATCCTCTCCATTCACCAGAAAAGGCACATTCTTACTACACCATGCTAGGATTTGGTTCACATTAACAAAGCCAAGACAGCTTTCAAGAAAGCAAACGTAAGGAACTGCACGGAACCCTTGACCTTACTTTGACCTCCAAATTTACATCAGAATAAATGACTCTTTCACCACTAACAGAGTTTGAACTACCCTGTATCTACAATAATGGATAAAGCAGATAAACCTCTGTGCTCAGCCCTGACTCGGCTGAGAAAAGCTACATCAGCACTCCTGCCGCAGCACAGGAGCAAATATTTTCTGTCTTTCAGCAACTACCACAGCTATACAGCATGCCCAGCCAGAGCAGGTTTCACTGAGCCAACATGAAGCAGAAACCAGTTTGTGGAGACAGCCTCCGACAAGATAAACAGAGCACAGCAAAGAGAGGAAAAAGGGAGAGGTCCAAAACAACAAGATCTAATCTACTTGTGTCTTCATATAGGACAATTCTGATAAACGCACTGATAAGTGGACACGAGTAGGGCAAGCCAAGAAACAAGTCTGCATGAACTGGCTATGCTTTATCTTAATTGAAGACTTCAAAGCAAACCAAAACCAAGGCATAATTCAAAAGCTGATGAGACTCGGTAACTGGCTGCCTCCGCAGCAGGTACTGTTCACTTCACACTCCCTAGTGAACACCAAGGACTATCTAGTCATTGCTCTTCATTGTTACCAGAGAAAAATATCTGTGAAACGAGATGCACATAGGAGTGCTGGAGACACTCCCTGCTCAACACAGCAGCAACAGCTGGCCCTGACACCATCTGTACAGAAGAGCGTGCAGCACGATGAGCGTGCAGGGAGAAAAGCAGGCCACACTCCGGCATTGATGTTCCTGAGCCCAAGGAAAGACGGCCCCGCAGCTCGCAAAGGGCCATCCATCTCCCTGCCACCCGGGGAGCGTGACGGAGCCTCGGCAGTGGGGTCTGGGCTGACCTGGAGCCAGGTGGAAGGACGACAGCTGATGAGGCAGAACAAGAGGCAGCCCAGGT
>NW_009633719.1:0-1053 GCF_000690535.1 Cariama cristata
AGTCCATTACTTAGTGGACCGTGACACCAATGATACCTCTACAGCTTTGAGACCTGAAATATCTATGACTGCACCCGCAATTAAGTACGATGCCTATTCATAACGAGAACAAGAAGTCTTCTACCTAGGTTTTCTCATAAAACAGAAAGCTTGTCGGCTGTGCTATTTCATGTTTCTCAGTTGTGAACGAACCGCTGTTCGCTCACTCCCACTTTTGGCTAGCAATGAGGGTTCAGCAATATTCTCCTCCTGTTTTCACTACAAGCCACCCTCGGTGACCTAGCTGCCTCCTAACAAAAATCTTGACCAAACAAAGGAACCATTTCTCATCCATTTCCTATAATGCAGTACAAACGAAAGCCCTGGAAGTGTTTTTATTCCTCCGTATTGCTTGTCACAATGGAGCTTTTCAGCAGCACTTCATTTGTCCTCTATCCGTCTCTGCACAGTGACTCCATTATCAGCCAGCCCTGGAAGGGCAGGAACTCGCCGCTATTAAGATGTGAGAACACATTTGGAACTGCTTAGTGCCGACGGCAAACTGGAAACTCCACTGCAGTAAGAAGTCCATCTCTGGACAAGCAGATCTGTACTGGAGGGCTCACCGGGGATGTTCCCGACAACTAGATACGAAATCTTGCTGTATCGTTGTAACAACTGTTGTAAATTTGCAGGTGTATTCCATAATCTGAGAGTTGCAGCTGAAAACAACTGCTCATTCTTGAAATTAAAAGACATGGGCAAATTTGTTTGCAAAAGGCACACAAAATTTCCAGTGGAAATTAGTCTGAAAGAATCTCAACGAGTTTCTACACATGGCAAAAACGGCAGTGTATCTCGAAGGATCTCTGTCGCTGTTACTTCTGTGTATTAGCCTTGTTTCTAGCAGAAATCAGGAATTACTTCTGAAAGCCATGCCATCGAGTATATTTCTTTGCCCCAGTACAGACACTGTTGGGTTCTGTCCTGGTTTGGCTGAAACAGAACTATTTCTGCTTTCAGCAGATTATTTTTTTTCCTTCACTGAAGGTTTCTCAGTCACTGCCCTGTCTG
>NW_009633720.1:0-16466 GCF_000690535.1 Cariama cristata
ATAATAATAATAATAATGAAGAATTACTATCTGCCCCAAAGATGCTTTGTGGAAGTTTTCTTTGTGAATAAGATCTGATACCTTTTAGGTACTACTGACTTTATCATGATTTCTACTACTATCTCTCCTAAGTAGGTTGTTGTTTTTTTTTCTGTTTCCTCAGGTGTTTCCATTAAGGAATTAAAGAATTTCAGGTTCATTTCAATCTATTAACACTGAACTGCTCCATGCATGCTTCGGTACTTTGCAGAATGTGTGCTGGCCCCGGTGCTGTCTCAGAGAAGCATCAAAAGAGGCTCTAAAGGCAGTCGGAAGTGGAAGGACACCCACCTCCTAACCGTCCACAAAGTCCAGGCTACAGAAATAAGTGTCTGGTTTCAGCCCCAATTTCAGTTTCAGCCCCCTAATTACACCCTGAAAAGTTTCAGTCCCCTAATCTTCTTTCAGTCCAGAAAGGCTTTAGTTGGTGACCTTCCAGAAATGAAGTCTCTGTGCAGGTGTCTTGGATTCTACCTCTTCTTCAAAAATACTGCATCTGTGACAGAGAATTCCCCACGGGACAAATCCCGTTGTCAGAGGTGAATGGTGGGATATTTAGCTGACTAAAATAAGTGCACTTTGAAAGCTTTGCTCTCTGGGCTTTAACATGAGCTTGTTTTTACATTTTACTTGCAGACCATGTTGTTGCTTCAGGGCCCCATAACAACCTGTGCCAATAGTTAAAACTGTATTTTTCCATCCATTCTTCATTCTGCTCAAAATTACTGGTCTTTCAATTGTAAACAAAGGGTGATTTATCATTGTGGCTAAAAGGAGTGGAATTAGCCCCTCATAAATTCAAGGTAATCTGTTTTTCCATTACTAGCTTTGGTTCAACAACTGATGAAGGCAAAAGCCAGTACATCAGAGAATTATTGTAAGGTGACATTTTAATGAGAACATAACTTTTGGGGAACTAAAAAAGGATATGCAGCCACAACCCCCACTAGGACATCGAAGGCTGGCCTTGCTTTCTTTCATCTGAGGAAAATAAATGCCAGAATGGTTCTATTTAAAAGTGTCTCAAACTGGCCGTACTTCCCATGCATAATGAGCAGGGAAGCCCAATTCATTAAACAGAAAGAAACGGATGCCCCGGTCAGGCCAGGCATGGTTGCTAAACAGTATTTCAAGTCTTGAGAAAAACAGTGTTTACTTGAGGGTGGACCTCGGGTATGAGGTTTCTTATGACCATTTTACTATAAATGATTCATTAAGAATATTTCTGAGCTATACCCTTGAGTGAAAAATAAAAAATCTGTTTCTGTGTACAGCCAGATTCAAATGTACATAGATACATGTTGTCCTTACTTGTCAGTATATGCTACGTGCATGGACTTATGGCCTTAATGCACTTGCTACGTCTTATTTATTCTTCAGTTGGATTTCCCTTCAGTTTGTGACATTGAATACCACACTGCTTAAATAAAACGTCTATGTTTCTTTGTTTCTAGCCATTAATTTGGCAGTGTCCTTCTTCATATTGTGTGCTCGTGAAAGTATCCTCAAGTCCTGATATTTCCAGACAGCAGGTACCTTCTGCTGTCAAAACCCACCACACTTCTGTAGTTAATCTCTCTTATAAAAGCATATGGACCGTTCTGGAGGAATAGTAAAAAAGAAAAGAAGACTGAAAGAGAGAATCTTTGGTTCCTCTAGAATGGTGTAAAACAGATTCAGCCAGTGGTGGTCTCAGCTAGTAGTGTCAGATGCTGGGAAGCATCACCATTTCCATTTCAAGCCAAGAGTTTCTAATTTCCAAATTCAAGGGCTAAAAGGTAAGTTTAAAATATTGGTCAAAAACTGAACCTTGCTGTATTTTTATGTGTGAGGGTTATTGGCTAGTGAAATCTGGAAATCCACTTAGGCTGGCACTGGAGCCCCGTCGTGCCATCCTCAGTCCAGCAAGACCTCCAGTGCTGACACACGGTGCGTCTAATTAATCCAGAGTGCCGGCTGCTTTCCACCAACAGACAAGCAGAAAGAAGAAGTTGTGGGGCCAAGGGCCTCACTTAGAGAGTACAGGCTGGGATAACTGCACAAGGTGCGAGCCAGCGAGCAATCCAGCTCTGCACGTCGCTTGAACTGCTAATACGACATGATTGCTTGTAATATAGGTTAACCATGATCAATGACGGAGGAGGTCCCTTTCAGCTCTATACAAATATGCTCATGGTTGTCCTTTTGAACAAGGAGATACTCTTCTTTCAAGGAGATAAAGGCCAAGGTACATTCCAAGAACTCTGCAATTTGTTGACACACAGCATCGCTCCATGAAACAAAGTGTCCTTCTTCATGCCCAGCTCTAGCATAGCCAGTCTTGGCACAGACATGATGTTGAAGCTGCAAGCCTAAGCCTCAGAAGTGGATGGTTACTCTTAAGTGGTGGTAGGCTTGAGACCCAGCCCAGTGACCCTGCATGCAACGGGGAGATTTCTATAGAGTTTAGCAAAAGACACATCCCTTTGAAGGATGTTTTCAATAGTTGCAGTGTTTGATCCAGCATAATTAGGTCAGGATCTCTGTGACAAACTGGGCCTAAATCAGCAAGAATATTTAAAACTGTACATTTGTGTGACACATATGTTTGCTCCTGAATGAAAGTTAGAACAGAAAAAAATTAGTAACCTGCAGTGCTGAAAATTAAGTTTAGAAAGGCTTCTTGACTCAAATGTATCTTATTTTAAACAACAGTGTTAATCTTAAGGTTTCCAATTATAAGAAAGAAGAACAAGTGCAAATCTCTTCGTGAACATTATATTAAAATGTGAGTAATTGAAGAAATGAGAACATTCTGTCCCTTGGTGGAACTGCGCGAGCTTTATAATATTTGCTCAAATTTACATAACAAACTGAATGCAGGTCACATTGCAGCGTTATTTTAAAAAACAAAAGGGCAATTATGAATGAAGAAAAGAATAAAATTACATAGTACTATTTTATTGTAGTATCAAAATAGAACTGATGAGGCAAAGTCAGAATTTAGAAGAAATCTGGATAGCTGTTATTTAGGTTGACTGGATATTTGTATAACAGAATGGAATTCCAGAAATACTCTTGAAAATGCTGAGGATGAGGAAGGTTATGCTGCTCTACAGCTTTTGAGGCAAGAGAAACAATTTCACTTTTAATTTTAATTAATAGCGTGCCAGTATCTGTGTGTAGTCTTGGAATTCCTGTTACTTTTTGGAGAGTGCTTCAAGTGCATGGACTGAGTCATGAGATTCTTTAGGTGAAATTTCACACTCTGTAAGAAGCTACAGAACAAAATAAGTTGTGGCTGTGTAAACCAGCCTCTGACCATAGATAAACTAAGGAAAATCAAATTAGGAAAGCTAAACTGTCAAAGTTGACCTTGTGGGACCCCCCTCAGAAGCTTTAACAAGGAGGCTATCATCTACTGTAATGAAAGGGTTTAAAAATGCAGCTAACATTTGGAATAAAAGAGAAGAATGAGAGTGTAAGTTTTTTGGAGATATTGGAGATTTCTTTTGGCTGTAGGACCAGCTAAGGTCAAAGAAAGCTGTCATGAGCATAAAACAAGAGCTGCAACGGCCGGAGTGATTACAGTCTCTGAGTGAAATAAAAACCAGGCTCCAACGGGAGATTGTAGCTGCACTAAGAAGTGTTTAACGACTCCTCATCTCCAGGATGCGAGATGTGCATGAGACATCAGAACATGGTCCATAGAACAAATGCATTTAAAAAAATCTCCAAATATATACATTCCTACATATGCAAATAAGAAACATAATGTGGAAAAATAGAATTAATAAATGACTACTCAAAGCTTAGGTTGAATTTTGTTTGGCTGTTAATGAAAAGCAGTGAAGTCATGTTTGACAAAGACATGGTGATCCCCGGCTTAAAGAAGTTGAGAAATAGCTTCTAAAGCAGCACTTCTCCTTGACGTGTCTCATCGTTCAGTTTCTACAAAAAATTTACGAAGCTGGACATGTCTTTTGCCTTTTTTCTTTCCTGACCAACATAATTCAGCAGCTACCTGGTATAAGGAATCACGAAGAAAGTTCTCCACGGATTGCAGTGAAGCACTGGCTAAAATAAAACTGAGGAAATGCCCTACACACCAGTGACCAAGGAACATTCAAGAATGATCAGAAAACTGAGGCAAGGAACAGCAACCAGCTCTGTTACTGTTTTTGCTTCAATCTACATATCTCTTGCACTAACATGGCTAGTGGTAATCTTGAAAACTTCATGTAACAGCTGTGTTGGGATACCCATGCTGACGAGATGTTCCTTCGAGGCCAAGGAAAGATGTGGTCTTGCACTGCTACTGCTCAGACCATGGGAGATGCGGGAAGTTAGGGCCCAAGGGACAACCCTCCCAGACAGAGGGAATGCTCTATGGCCGTGTGGCAGTCATTGCAACAAGGGTCAAGAATTTCAAAGTTGAAGAATCAAAACTATAAAAATCTCCTGCAAGAAAGGATTCTTTATCTTTAGTTTTGTCCCGTCTCCAGCTGCTAGTACTGTATTTTTACTCTACCTCTGCATGCTTCAGGCATCTGTCTAATGTTGGGAAGGGCTGTTTTAGTTCAAGCCCCTATGTCTCTTACTCAGAAAGTTTCATGTGCTGATTTAAGCACTTTGCTCTGTTCTCATTATCTAAAGGGAAAGCTAACTGAGCTCAAAATACATTTGGTCTGCATCAAAAAAGAGAAAATGAAGAATTTGAAAGAGAAGATGTTGTTGCTACTTACATAACAGCTGCCATCTTGGACTAAAGCAACTCTGCAAAATTTTCCCAAACAAAATGTAGTGTCATTTCATATCAGTACTTATATCTCCTTGTGGCTTGAGGGGAGATATAAAAAGACCTTTGAATATTTGCTTCATTCTCAGCCTTCCAGCTGATGCATAGCACTGTGAAACGATCTGACAAGACAAGTTATCCTGTCACTCAGTATATGGCAAGGATATGATAACTTTATACCTGTGTAGAATTGCATTTCTTACCTGAATACAAAGATGAAAAGGTGGCAGGAGGTAATGCAACCAAAGATATCAATAAAATCCCACTGACATAATCACTCCGTGCAAGAAAGTCTTCTGAAGCAAAGCTCTGTGGCAGAACCTATATCTGTATTAGTAAGTGGTGCAGCCTGAGAGGAATAGATCTGCAAAACAAAGCAGTTGAGATTGTGGAGCTGGTGTCTATCTACATTTCGGGAGGTCTTACCCTGGCCTAGCTCTAACCTTCCTGCTTGGACTGCACACCCACGAGTGGTTGGAGTGCCTTAGGTGCTCCCCTGAAATGCATCTGCCAGTTTAGCTCTGCTGAGAGGAGCTCAGTTTGTGCAGGGTGACTTCACTCCCCTCCGTGACGTCAACCGAGGCACTGCAAGTGGGGACAATGGGGAGACTTCTTTCAAAACTGCACACTTGCCACAGACTGAAATACTACTATAGATGCAGCCCATGTAACGCGACCTGGAAAAATATTTGCAATTCAATTGATTTGAGTCACTGGACACAGGTGAACTTGATCAACTAATTATAAATGTTTGCTCTGTTGATGAGTAGTTTGTTTCTTTGTTTTTTGTTTTTTTTTTTTTTTCATTTTTTTTCTCTTTACTTTAAAAGCTTCTAGAATGAATAACTAAAGCAAGATAATTTTGTGAGATAAATTACTGTGGTATGAACAGGGAATTCTTCTTCAGGCAGGAGATGTATTACTGTTTGCATATTTCCAATGGAATGAGAAGAGATTTGTTTCACTGCATCTATTGATGACTGAGTGGTTTGATTCAGAGAATCTCTTCAAGGCAAAGTGATGCCCAATGAACTATGAGATGAGATTGACTAAGGAATAAGTGTCTATATTTGCTACTTCACCTTCTTCTCTTATTGTTTAGAAAAATGAGGACAGGGTACCAGAGCTTACAATTGCATACATGGTTTATCTTTATTGGACCAACCTTCTGCCATAATTTTATAAAATCAGACATGGATCTGAGATACTTTTCAAATTGAAGGAGTCAGTGTTCATTATGCTCCTGCCCATTCTGGTATTTTTGGCCATCTGAATCATGTAAACATAGATGGGATAGAAGGATCCAGACTGAAATTACAATTGTGGAGGTAACAGATGGTTATGGGAACCCCGAGTAAACTCCCATTTGTGCCTGTCTGCAAAATGGAAACCTGTCAATGACAGCAGATTCTGATCACCTCTCCAAGTTTGAAGACCACTTAGAGACTAATTTCAACCTGGACAGGTGAATTTGGACAAGTCAGACACCCCTCAGTACATGAATCTGAACAAAAATAGTCACACTTCAAGAGGCAAGGTCCAGATTGTATGTATTTTAAAGATTTGGGGTATTAAAATGATGTTACCTAATGGAACCTGTATAACCCTTATGTATTTGTACACAGATCCAGATCTGGAGACATTGATACTGGCTACCTTTAAGTTGCTTCTAAAGAAAGTTTAATCACAAACCATGCCAGCGTTGCATGCTGCAGGTGGGTTGTCACTGGTGAATGTTTCTTCTGTAAGGTCTGGGCCAGGATTTGGAAGTGAGTGAGTATATGTTACTGTACAACAAAGCCTGGGGAGCAGTGGGCTTTGGGAGTCCTTCTGCCCGTGTGGGCTGTGTCCTAGCTCTACACACGGGTTTGGATTCTGTATGGGCACTCAGTTAAATTCAACAGCCTTCCAATATGTGTTTATATTCAAACTCTGATCAGCTCCCCTTTGAATAATTCCCTACTTCTTGAAAATCAAAATGCTTACAAATTCCAAACCACCACCGCAAAGATATATAATTATAAATCTAAATACACACTTGCATACAGGCATATGCCTCAGGTCATTTGTAACTGCTGTTAAAAACCATCTGATTTTAACAAATCATTTGGAATCCACCCCCGAAATGACAGCTATTTACTCTCCCTATAACAAAAGCTACTGGCTGGATTGGCTCAATGTAACAGTCTCAACAAATTGGCAGAATATTTCTCAAGCGTGGATTGAGCAATACAAGCAGCCTTAAGGTGGTGGTTTCAGGTCATGGCCAAGGCAGCATGTGTAAATAAGGAGCTGGAAATTCACAGAATTCAGATCTTGAAGTCAGGAAAGAAGGCATGGTATGGTAGTAAAATGCAGTTTTTGACTCAAGTGTTTCTGAAACAAAATATATGCACATGTTGTTTGAAAATGGAGTTGCTATGGTAATTTATTATTTACCAGAGAGGAGTAATTGAACAAATTTTTTTCCTAACTGGTTTATGAACAAGTCACACCTGTTCCTGAGTGGGTTTAAATTACTAACCCTTCTTTGCTATGCCAAACTTTTCATGTTCAATTGCTTTGCTATTTCAGATTCCATACACTCCTTCCACTGATGACTGATGCCACTTCTCATTTGCAAAAGTCATTTTTTCTAGCTGAGATCTTAAAGGATAAAAAAAATCATTAGTTTTTATTTGGAACCTCTGCCTATAAATTGATAAAACCTATGCATTGATAATATCTTCATATGTATATAAAATGTATATATCTAGATATATGTACATAGACATCTGTATTTCATTGAAAGTCAGGTAAGCACTACCCTTTATTAGATTGCAGAGATTTAATATTCATCAGTTTTACCTCTGCTCATGCCAAAAGAATTCTCTGAACAGATGAGAAATTGGATCCACAGAAGAGAGTGTATAAAAAGAAATTGTTTCCAAAATTAATTGATTTTCAACTTCGCACAGTGTAGTGTGCTGTAAGCCAGCTGAAAAAAAACCACATAGAGGTAAAAGTCTTACCTACGGAATTATAGCAGCTTGGAAGCTTCCTCTGCCATTTAGTGTCTATGCAAATTTCAGGTGTTTTATTATTTTTTTGTTTGTTTTTTTTTTTGTTTTTTTTTTTGTTTTTTGTTTTTGTGTTTTTTTTTGTTAAGGCCACACACAACAATAAGTTACAGAGTAAAAAATCAGCTTATTTTGTAGCATATCTCTTAGTAGGTTATAAGTGTCCTTTAGTATCACTTGACAAACCCTTGCCAGAAGGGAGGAATGAGATCAGCAAATCATGGGCATATTATGATTTGATCTTACCACAAATTCAATTAGATCAAATCTTACCAGCTCCAAATGCCCATTTTTAATTTTATAGTAATGCCTCAGGGCAAAGAAATGAATGCCATGGCAGACATGTTCTGTGATGATAACTGAGATATGTAAGACTCAAAATATTCCCGATTTTTAGGGCTATAATGTCAGCTTTAAGGATTTTTAATTAACACCTTCTGCATGCATTAAATGTGCTCCTTTCAGACAACAAAGATTTTTTTTTTTCCCTCTCAAATTCTCTGAAAAGAGTTTTCCTTCAGGTCTTTTATCACTATCAAGAAATAATAGCAACCACCACATTAAAAAGAAATTACCCGACAAAATGAAAGATTTGCTTGGCTGAGAACACAAGAGAATGTGTACAGTTGTGGGTTAGCTCTTACTTAGTATTAATTATATTGCTATATTCTTCAGAGAAGGAAACAAGATGTTTTAGTTGACATGATGGGGAATTGTAGGGACCCAAAGGTTATGGTGAGGGGGTGGACAAACGCAAAACTGTCTCCAGAGAGACTGTGAGCATCTTCAATCCTATGCATTTAAATGTCAAATACATCCCAGGCAAATGTTGTGTCTGCACATACAGAAATCAGTACACACAGAATCACAGAATCTGGGAATCGATTTGGTTGGAAGAGACCTCTGGGATCATTGAGCCCAACCTTTGCCCTAACACCCCCATGACAACTAGACCATGGCACTAAGTGCCACGTCCAGTCTTTTCTTAAACACCTCCAGGAGTGGTGACTCCACCACCTCCCCTGGGCTAGCACAGTCCTGGGTCTGTCACAAATCGGTGGGTGGTTGTGGTGTGGTTCCCCTTCCAACCTGCTGACCCGTGCCGCAGGGCTAACCACTGTGTAGACCATCAGTGGATTGCCATGAAACTCCTCTTTCAGATAAGGGTGTGCCAGGGAGCAGTTTTGCTACAGCCCTGTTATATTTTTTTGTTATTGGTTTAGAGAACTGTGTAAACAAAGCCATCACCTTTTTGCATAAAAAATGGCTCTGGTACACAGGGCATCTCATTGCCAAAAGGCTATCAGCCTCTGGAGAACATGCCAGGTTCCGCAAGGAAAGGCAATTTCCTCTGTAAGTGCATAAGGAGGATTCACTGACCGCCAAGACAAAAAAAAAAAACATTTCCTTCTTATTTGTCCCCACCTCCTCCTCCCCAGATTCCCCTACTCTTTCTTCCACAGATGCTATCCTCTTGGGTTCATGCCCTCTTAATTTTTACCTGCTTCTTTGCTTCTCAGCCCCAAAACATAGGAGGTCCCACAGCATCTTCTCATTCACAGTGTTTGAACCTCTTTTTCTCTAACTCTTTTGGAGTACAGCCCTTCTCCTCTTGCTCTTCCTGAGCACTCCGCATTACCATGGAAAATGGTGTTCTCAGCTCCTCCTTTCTTGTCCTCTCCTCATTCCTACTCTTCGTTCTCCCTCTGCCATCCTAGAAACTTCAGGTTTTGTGTGCCCTTTTTTGGGACTCCAAGCGTGTCTGAAATGAGTAAAGAAATCTGAAATTTGAGACTGCTCTTTGTACGTGTCACACATTTCACTAATGACCTTCCCGAAATCTTCCTCCTTGCCCCCAGCCAGCGAAGCTCCAGTATCTTGCCAACATGGCTCATGGATGATTTGAGAGACCAACTGTTACTACGTTGGTAGAACCAAAAAGCTGGCAAAAAAAGTTAACAATTCAGGACAAAATGTTGTTGATTAATCATGCAAATTACCTTGTATTACTTACTGTGCTCTATTGAATTATGCAGTGGCAATGCCTTTCTGTTTGGGGACCATTATCATGCTAGGTATTAAAAGAAAAAAAAAAAGTCCCTGTTTGGAAGTGATGTCACAGTTTGCAGGATTTGTATGGCTTCAGTATGAATCCCTTGCACACTTCATTGCACGATTAAGGTCCTGCAGTCTTATGGTCCTATTCCTGCATGACATGTGCCAGCAGAGAGACCTGTGATGCCTACCTCTGCCCAGGATCAGGCGATGTTAAGGCAGACAGTTTAGTTGTAGCTCTGGAGAATCTCTTACTGTTTATAACAATATGATTTCGGTGACTAGATAGAAGAAAAAAAAAATCTTTGCTTCCAGCCAGTGGCTGTAATTTACAATGTGAGATGGATAAATTGGCTTGGCTCCTCCTTGGCACAAGGAGTGCTTGGTGGGAGGAGGACACTGGAGCAATGGTGAAGGTTTTTTATGTTTTGTGCAAAGCTGGGTGCTCTGGCTTAGCCACGCTGAAACGCTTTCTTGATCAGTATCAGCACTCTCCCAACTTTAAAAGAAACAGCCTCCTCAGTCCTCCTGCCTTTATTCTGTATTTTAAAACAGCTTTTCTCCTCTGATGCTTTTAGGTCCTTATAAAACACTTCTGAACCTTTTACCCCCCAAGGAAGTGTGCTTTGAGTGTCTGTCTTGTGGCCAATATCTCCTTCCACCTCGAATGCCCTTAACAGTGGGTTTTGGGGAAGGCTTTGTCTAATGGCAGCCTTCTGGAAGGGCCCAGAATCAGCAAGGGTCTTTCAGGTACCTTTCCCTCTAGGAACTGTTAATCTATTTATATCCTGACAGGCTGGGCTTTGTGTCTTTGCTTTTGATATCTCTCTTCAAGCTGACAAATACGAATGCTGAAATAACCCAAAATCTTAGAATTAAAAGAAATTCAAACCAGTCTGGCAAAGCAGATTCAAAGATTTGTAACTTTTAATACCTGCAAGATCTATTGTCATCACATCCTTCACCTGTACAACGCAGGCTCATGACACAGACTTGTGTGATTGCGCTAGAATATGTTTTTCAAGGAGATCCACACTTGATTTAATGACTTCCAGTGATGACAAATCTAACACATCGCTTGATAGATTATTCCCTGAGTTCTATATTTACAATTCTGATCATCTATATCTGCAAAGAGTGACAATGTAAGAGATGTCACTATCAGAAATATTCTTCCCCTGCTACTATTTATGAACTGATGAAATCATTACATGGGGACTATATTTCTGGATTCAAGTCCTCGCTTAGTTACTGACTTACTGAAAAAAAATGTGTAGGGCTGTATCTTCAAAAGAGTTTTCTGTGAGTGGAGAAGGGGCTTTAATTTCACACCTGTAGTGGTGCGCATTTGTTAACCCAAAGCTTGAACTCAGAATCACAGAATCAATTAGGTTGGAAGAGACCTTTGGGATCATCGAGTCCAACCTTTGTCCTAACACCACCATGTCAACTAGACCATGGCACTAAGTCCCACCTCCAGTCTTTTCTTAAACACTGAAGGAAGCAGGGGTGGCAGCCACCCCCTGGACGAGCTGATGGCTGGGTGCAGAGAAGGTGGCAGCAAGCACAGGGCTCTGGCCCGGGTTCCCCTTCACCTTTGTTGACCTGGTACTGGAGGTTGGAGAGGAAAGCTGGTGGCTGGGACAGCTGATGACCTCTCTGCTTGCCACCGTCAGTCGCCCGCCTGCATCGCAGTACCTTTGGTAGCCAGCATGACTAATGCTGCAATTACACACCGGGATTTATTCACACTGTGAAGAGACAGCTGACAATGTGAATTTGTCGCTCCAAAGTCCATTTTTGCTGATGTTTTACGGGTGATAAACTGGAATTTGTTTTTCTCTCTGGATGCTTACCACATATGCTTTGGTCAATCTACACCAAAATACTAGGCACAGACAAAGACAACAAATTCCTCCTACTTTTGTATGAATTTGCCAGATGTCAATGTAAGTCCATCTTGACCAACAATGCTTTTAACGTTTACTTTGGTCCTAGAGACACCAACTTCCAGCAGAGACATAAAACAGCCTTAACCATTTCATTTGGCCTATATAACATTCCACCTGCTGTTTCATTTCCATGCTGTCTTCAGGAGTGCTTTTGTAAATTGCTGCTTAGTATTAATGGATATCAGTATATTGACTGTCTTTTATTGATGGAAGAAATCAGTATTTTTTAAAATGTAGTAAAAAATTGTGAAATCCTATCTGGAGAAATGTATGTAGTTTATAACAAGTTATTACATTGAGTCATTATGCAGCATACCTGGTGTAGTTAAAGGGCTTTCATTTGCACAGAAGTCAGTTGCTTCTGATGTGAATGGGAGTTTTACTATTGACTCCAGCGGAGCCAGGATTTCACCGTCATTTTAAGGGATTTATTATAGAAGGAGGTTTATTGAGCGATTTTACAGTCTTGCGGGAAGAAAATCTGTCCAGCTTTCTGTCTTATTTTTACACCTATAGCTCAGAAGCAAGACCCAGACAAAATCTGTAGAAAACAAATTTCTTTTATAGGCAATGGAAAATGTACTGTGTTGAATTTAGCTTGGTTGTGTTTGATCAACTGTTCCTGTGACTCTGCATGCACTGTCTGTGCACGGTGAGTGTTTGGTCAGCCTGTCGTAAACGAACTGTAGAGGAGAGTCTTTTTCTTGAAATATCAACAACACTATGCAATGCCATATTTAAAAAAAACCACACGGTACTTTACAGGCAACACACATCCACAGCAAAGTCATTGAGCTCTTTTGGCTGATATTTTGACTAACCTGAACACAGGGGGATCAAACTTCAAGTCATTGGGTTGATGTGTTGCTTGGACAAAAGACGGCATGAAAGGAACAGGGAGTAAAATATTCAATGAACTTGTGGCGTGCAAAAGGAAGAAAGAGGGCAGATGGAGAAACAAGTACAGAACGAGCACAGCAGAACAAAGGCATTCAGAAAGGGAACTAATGAAATATTAAATACCCATAAATAGCCAGTGAAACCTGTGTTGTGTAAGGCAGCGTTACTATTAGGATAACTCTTGAGTTGAGAGACATCTGCAAAGAATTCACCAAAAGCCTGAGTATAATTCTTCTTTGTCATTAGACAACTTTTGAAACAAATGCTTTATGTCAGTCTTTGATGCAGCTGCATGAAACATAAAACAAGCCTTGCACGTGATAATACCTTCTGCCAACTGTCCTGTTGTTTTTTCCCCCTGGACATTGGCTTATGAGGTGTTCCATGATGACTGAGATATAACACAGGCTAAATAAATATGTAAGATCACTTATTTTTCCCCCAGATACAGATTTAAATGATGCAGAATAACTTGCTGGATCCTGCAAATCTTTCCTAGCTGTTTTTGCTGTAAGGGCAGACACAATACAGTTTTGTTGGACCACTGTATTCAATATGCCTGCTTGGATGAAAAATAGTTTTCTGGCCATATATTTTTGCCAGATTTCTGATGGACTGTCACATGAATTGCCTTATTTTCCTGCAGTCAGTTGAAGTTTTTTGGGCATAATCTGTGTTTGCAGTTCTATGGTACAGACTTGCTGGCGTGGGGTACTACCTGTAAGTCTGAAAAAATGAAGGAATAAAGATCTTTAAGTGGAGAAGGATTTTTTTCTTTTGTTTTGAGCTTGCAGGATCTCTGTAAATATGAAGAACAATACCAGGTTTTTATATTTTCACTTGTGTGGACAGATTTCCAAAGTCACAAACCAGCGCATCCAGGACAACTGATTTCATCAAGGAAGGGCTGAGGACTCCCATTGCGGTGCCAGGACACTCGCTGCTTGGGCAGGTTGGCAGCGGGTGCCGGTCCCCAGGATGTGCTGGGAGGTGTGTGCTTATGAGAGGCCACAGAAACTCTGCCGGAGAAGCACAGCTGGGCAGGGAACAGAAGGGGTAGATGGATGCTGCTTCTCATCATTGCCCAGAGAGAACGGTGAGCTTCAGGGTGTCCTTTTGCCTCTTACTCTGCAGCAGCGGAGGTGTTCAAGTAACCCCTACTGCAGCCCAGATATCATGGCCAAAAGAAGCAAATGTTTTGGGAAATACATGACTCTACAAGCATGGTACTCAGAGATTTACCTTGCCAGATCATAGAATCATAGAATCATAGAATCATTTGGGCTGGAGGGGACCTTTAGAGGTCATCTAGTCCAACCTCCCTGCAGTGAGCAGGGACATCTCCAACTAGATAAGGTTGCTCAGAGCCCCATCCAGCCTGACCTTGAATGCCTCCAGGGATGGGGCAACCTGTTCCAGTGCTTCACTACCCTCATTGTAAAAAATTTCCTTATGTCAAGTCTAAATCTACCCTCTTTTAGTTTAAAACCATTACCCCTTGTCCTGTCACAGCAGACCCTGCTAAAATCCCACTGAATGCCAAGTGGCATAAGAATAGCTCCTCTTGAATCTGAGACATGAAACAATGGCTACCAGAGCCTCGTAGTAGGCATTTAATTTTCCTTGGCTTCCTTCAGGATGGGAGAAGCCTTCTCTTTTATAAACTACATGGTAGGTCCATCTGACATGATTTTCCTCTTGAGAAATTGCTCTGAGGATATTGTTTATAAGCTGCTGACCTTTAAAAGGCCTTCTTGTTCCATTACCGTGGTTCTTGGGTATTTAAAGCCCCAGGTCACTTTCACTTTTAATTGTGCTTTATTATTCTCCATTGTTGCAGAATGTTTCAGTCAATTTAACTAGAAGGGAGTCTTATACTCTTCCCTTAATGGATTGAATTTGGGTCATAACAAAATGAACAATTATCCTTGCCTATTTTATTAATCTTAGCCTTGTCTCATTTATTTTTAAGTTTCGGCAGATCTCCTTCGAAGGCAGCTGTAAGCAGAGTTTATTGCAGATTAGCAGGAGAAAGTGCTCTCTGCTGCTGTGGGTGAAAGTGAGATGAGGAAGAAGAATGAGATGGGGAGAGTGTAACGCTGCTAGGATTTTAAAATGATTGCACGGTTCATATATTTGCATCAGAGTCAAGTGAAAATTAATAAAGCCATGGTTTTATCCGGCATTTAATCCTGATGACATTCTTCCACTGTACGTACAAGCTTGTTGAGCAAAGCATTGGCTGGCATTCCTTTCTTTCCAAGATTTACTAATTAGACTTTAGTGGTAAAGTACTAGACCTTAGTACATATGAAATCACGCATCTTCCAATTAACAAACGCGATTATGAGACACATAAAACACACGATGGTAATTTCAAATGCTCTTCCTGTAATACTCTGGCAGAGCTGTAAGATGTCAATCAGCTTACTAGCTGTGAGCCTTCAACATGAAAAGTGGCTGGGGTTTATTTTTAATTCTGATTGTTCTTGTTTTCTCCCACTCCATCCTAATTCTGCCTTTCTCTTCTTACACCCCTTTTGCTCACTTTCTTCTCCCACTCTATCCTTATTCAGCTTCTATGTCCTTCTAGCACATTGTTCCCTGTTTAATTTTAAAAATTATCTTGTTTCAATTGCAGGATAGTTCCCATTTCAACCAGTATGAAAACTCCACAAACAGATTGGCACTAGGGGAAAAATTAGGTGCCTGAAATTCCCCAAAGTCCAAAGTTTCAATCTAAACCCACCTACTTAGACGCCACTAAACTCTGCAGGTACTTGAGCCATCCTTTGAAAGTTCCCTTTTATACCAAAATTTTCTCCAGTCTGAGCAGTTTATAGCCAGTCAGCGCCTTAACCCGCTGACAGCCTAGAAACTACGCATCCTTTTGTCTGCAGGCCCTTAGGTCCTGAACTGAATCAGCATTCTCCAATAACATACAGTGCCCAGTGCAAAGATTTGATTCCTCACCAAATGCAGTTGTAGTTACTTTCCTTTAATACACGGCTAAAGGCTTAGTGCTTAAACATACTAGGTTAAACACCAGGAGGTGCCTACGAAGTGGGAGATCTGATTCCTTCCTCAGCATCAGTAGTTTAATGCTTTTATCTCCCGTGTACCCAAGCAAACAGAGGCAAAGGATGAGGAGAAAAAATTGTGTTGCCAAATCAGTTTGTGCATTTTGTCTGAGGACTGAGGAGTAGGAACTGAAGTCTTGTCTTTTCTCCTTCCTATTCACTTCCTTTTTTCTTCCTGAAGGGAAACTTCAACAAGTTCCTTCTCATGCTCCCTTTCTGGCCTCATTCCTGCCTGCAGCGAGGAGGAGTTCCTGCAGGACGTGGTCCCTCCTCCTCCATCTCTGCCATCAACAGGTGTAGCTCAGGAAATTATCTTGGGAGAAGGAGAGGGAAGCAAAGGAAAGAAGTGACTCCAGGTCTCCCATTTCACAGCTGATGTGTGTGTGAGGGTGTATGCATCAGGATCTTACTCTGATGTAGCATCAGGTTAAGGTTGTAACAGGTACTGAGCCCTGGGCACTGGGCCCCACAGTTACCTCACAGTCTGAGACAATCACCCAGATCTGGAGTGAAGGCAGAGGAAGGCCCATGTTCTTGGTTATGTATCTCAGTTGTAGTCCAATACTCTCAGATCATTTATAGAATCATAGAATTGTTTAGGTTG
>NW_009633721.1:0-1032 GCF_000690535.1 Cariama cristata
GGTCGTTCTCCTCTATTGCATGAGGAATGCTGCTGTGTTTAAACCCTTGTTGTGGAGGGCTGTTTGGGGTGACCAGCCTGTGTACTGGGGTGTGTTAGCACTGAGGGGGGTAGGAGGCTTGGGTCTCTTCATGCTGGTTGGTAAATGTTTGCAAAAAATTCTGTTTGGTTTTTTTTTTGGTATTTGGAGTAGCCCTCCTAGCCTCAGGTGGTTGCAGAGGCAATAGGGTGGGGGACTAGGAGAGAGCTGGACTCCACAGCTGAGCACCATCTTCATCCAGGGAACACAACTTCTTTTTGTGTATCCTGTTATAAACTACTTTTTGGCTCAGAAAATGGATTTAGCGGAGACTGTTTAAATCCAGAGACCTCCTAGTGGCAGTCAGTAAAGCCCTCCAAATATCACCCTATAAAGTATATAATGTGGTGAGGTATAACTGGGGTTTTACAAATGCTACTGAGCTTTTTGTGTTTCAGGCTTGCTGAGGTACTTGATAATAGCAGATGTGTGAGATATCACTGCAGAAAGAGAAAAATTCAAGTCTGTTGCTGAAAGCAGCTGGATTTGATTTACGTGTACCTGGGTTGCAGAGATTCCTGCAGTGGAAGTGAAAATGGCTGTTTCCCCTCAAGCTGCCCCAAACTTGGTGATCTCAGACAGGATCTATGTGTGAAATCTCCTTCCTGGAGCTGCTGGGAGATGTCCAAAGCTATGCAGTTGATGGGGCCTTCAGTGAAGTTAATTAACCTAGAGTCTATAGCAATAACCCTTGGCAGCCAGCCCAATATAAACATGGTCTTGTGCCCCCCTTTCACAGCCTCTGAGCATCTGCCGAACAAGAAGGCAATCTTCCCCAGCGCTTAACCCTATAAGGGCTTTTTCCCAGTTAGATGGAAACCTGATGAGAAAGGAAGATTTACTTTCTGTTTCTACCTAGTCTATGCAGTTTACTTTCTGTTACTTTTTTTTACTAGTTTCCCAGTTATATGGAAACCTGATGAGAAAGATTTACTTTCTGTTTCTACCTAGTCT
>NW_009633722.1:0-5000 GCF_000690535.1 Cariama cristata
CTGTTAACTAACTGTGTTTTCAAGTGGTAGATGAACCTGGTTGTAGTTTTATATCCTTCTGGGCTTCCAGGACATGTTTAATGGTGTGCAGTATCTACATCCCTGGAGTATACTAAGAGAGGTTATCTGATCGTGCTCAGCAGGACACTAACCACGTGGTTTACACTTGTCAATTTTCACGCTTCTCATCTGAAAAACCCAAACAACAGCCTGGTCCTTGAAAAGCTTCCAACCACATTCACGCTGTGAGAGTGGCACTAATGTAAGAGCAATGGTATATTCATTCTGCGCTTGAAGCACTCCTTCAGGGGACACAGCTTTGTCAGTAAAACTGAGCTTTGTACCATGGCAGTAAGACCACCCTATAAATAAATCTGACCCAAGTGGTGAAACAAAGGTTTTATACATGTGACTGCATCTGTACTATGGACTTTTGCTGGAACAGCATTGTCAGCCAAGGTAGTATACGCCTGATAGGGCTGAGCAGGAGGACGCCTGTGATGCTTAGAGACCATAGATAAAACCACACAGATCCCAACATGTACTTTTTATTCCAGCTAATCCTAAATCCAGCCTGAATCAAACTAAACCCTCGCTTATTCCTAATTCCCCAAAATTAATGATCCCATTGCTGTGTATATGCTGTTAACTAACACAGCAGACAGCAGACATCATCTTCCGTACCATGCTGGGCTGTTTGAAGACTTTTCTGCCCCTCACTGCTTATTGCTGTCTCTGCCGGCAGAAACACTTCACAAGGGCTTCTCATTTCGCCTGTAGCAAGCCCAAAATGCTCCCTTCTGCTGATTGAAATGCGAGGAGCTGAGCTCAAGAAGAGAGAGGGTCCCAGGCAGAGGGCAGGAGGAGAGAATGAAGGAAAAGCAATGTGCGTAAAAGATGTCATCATTTACAAAAGTAACATCTGGCCAACATAAGTCCCTTTTGTGGCAGGTGCTAAGGTTTGCTTTCCTATGGGCCTTGTTAAACTGTGGGCCAGATATATCCACCCTGACATGCAGGAGCTATTTCAGTTGGGCATGTGTAAGTCCCAGAGACAGACAATGAAATCAAGGCTAAACCACCTGCCCATGAGGCAGCAGTAGGAACAAGGTGTCTCCAGTACCTGGGCTCCTCCTTTCCTGGCTCATTAATGTAATTCTAAAATCTATTTAACAACAATAAGTCTCATTTATTCACTCGTTTCCTGTTTTCACAGTGCCTGGCAAAAGGTATATTGCAGAACAGAAAAGCGCCAGTGTCACCAAAGTAATTTTAATGTGTATCATCTGATTCATCGAGCTGGTGCAAAGGCATAGCTCTTAACTCACCAGATTACTGTTTAAAAAGTTTTATTTGCTCTGAACTGGGTAGAAATTGGAAGATTTCCAGAGTTTCCCACAAACAAGAGGCTTCCCAGCCTCGGCAGCTCTCTAGACACTTGACAATTGTACAGAGCAGCAGACCTATGATATTTGAACAAAACAACTTGAATCCAAGCAATGCTATCTCAAAAGAAAATTTCATCCCAGATCTAGTGATCACTTTGTGTGGGGCAAAAAGAATCACTTGTATCTTCAGCTGTACTGCTCCTCATCTCTGGTGACCATAAGGTGCAGCCAAGGCAGGGTGACATTGAGCGGCAGGGTGACACAGAGGCATTGGGGGTTCCCAGAGGGCTCATGAGCCCTCACTGAGTGGACAGCAAGCCTCCCAAACTATAGAGGCTGGTTCAGTTACTAAAAAAGGCAACTCCTTAGCAAGAAATAACTCCCTCTGGTATGTCTGCACTGAAAAAAAACAGTTACACAGGGCTCAGAATGACTGGGCATGGTGCGAAGGGATCACTAGTAAGAAAGCACTGAGTAAGAAAACCCTCCTCCTTCCTTTCTTTCTAGCTTGGACCCAGGTTGTGAGCTCCATCCCACAGCCTCATAGTGGAGGTAGGGATAAAACGTTGTGCAGCAAGTCCTAGACTTTGCTGATAGAGAAATGGCTCTATGGGGTGCATGAAGCTGACTCACCTAAATGCAGGTCCTGAGCCTTAAGGAGGGAAACCCCACCAAAAAGAGACAAAGATGCGATTTGCAAGCTCATGTGGACACGCGCGCGCGCACACACACACACACGCACGAATGCCTGGCTGCTTGTTGTCTGTGTTATTTGTTTGTTTGAACAACAAGTTGCAGCATCCATCTGGATTACTCCAGGTTGAGCCCCACAGGAGAAGTATTCAGGTATTTGGCTTTCTGAGTGGGATTTTGAAACTTTCCTTTCTGACCCCTGTCAGATGGTGATTGTGAAGTCCTCTCTGGAGAACCTCTGGCTCAGTCCCAGTTAGGTTTAGCTCTAAACACAAGTAATGGTTCAGAGGAGAGATAGGATCAGCTCTTTTCTCCTGTACATCTTCCTTCCCTGCCAGCAGCCAATTTCTTGCGCACTGCTACACAAATATTTCTACTAAAAACAAACAACTCCCAGGGATGCTCCTATCCCTTGCTGTGCCAAGGACTGGTGATCACATCAGCATCTTGGTTCTCAAGCATCTGCCAAAATCTGATGGCTTCAGCCAGCACGACAGAGCAAGGGTGAGCCAGCTGTGACATAACAGGCAGGGTTTGGGTTCCTGGGGAGTCTTCTTTGCAGACATAGGCTTCTTCATTTAATGGGCTTTGGATCTTATTTAACACATCGGCTCATGTACAGTGAGGGTGTAAAGAAGCTGTGTGCCTGTAATAAAAAACCTCAGCCTATTCAATACCTAGGGGAGTCCTAATAAATTTGCCACAATAGCATGTGTTAGTCTCTAGGGCCAATACTGAATGCTGGAGTTTAATAAACAAAAATTCTGAAGCAGGAAAACTGAAAGGTAAACCAGTTCAGCTGACAAAACAAACACAATTTAATTAGAAATTTAAAGTTTTCTCCTGGCCTTGACCAGTCCCAAGGACCAGCATCTCAGACTGGTTGTGTCTGGGCTGCCTTCTGATGGCTGCTCTTGGGGTGCGTTTTCTGACCATGCTATCAGAGGTCTCCCAACCTGGGCTGAAGGGCACTGCTCAGAGTATAGAGGAACTTGCATACCAGAATAGACCTTGGCAGCTAATGAGCTACATATGTCCAGGCCATCCATGAGGCAGAAGATGGGTAAGTAAGTTGTGAAGGGTGACATACTTCCAGATGTCTACCTGTGTACAGCATTAATGTCACAGTACTCTGGCTTGTGCTGGGGCTTAGAAAGCAGGGCAGTAATAACCACCCTGCCATTAGACCAGCCCAGAGAAGCGAGTGTTTCCTCTGTACAAACAGAGCTGTCACAGTCTCAGGTGCTCCAGGAGACTGTAGAGTTATTTAGCTAAACTGTTATCTATCCAAGACCAGAAACAGCTTCAATGCTGCTATCACTTTTATGAAAAAACACAGATGCAAAGCAACTTCCAGGCCTATCAGAACAGAGTTGGGGTGGGTGTTAGATCTGGAAGTGATTCATCCTGCAGAAAAGAGCTGCCTTTTGCTGCTCTACATGTGATAACTCTTCTTGGCTAAAATGACACAGGTGGTAGTGTTTTTTTCCTTCTCTGTTTCATGTTATGGAAGTTACAGCAGTGTTGCGAAAGCACTGACTACAGAAGAAGCCATCAAGGTTAAATACTGGAAGAATTATGCAGGCCAATACTTTGGTATTGGTGAGTTTTAACTGTTACAAGTTTACCACAGGAGACTTGTCACAGCTGCAAAAAATGACGCTCAGACTTCTGAGAGAGCGGACCAGCACCTACTTGTCTTGTGGCAGAGAACTTAGGGCAGGCAACAAGGATGTTGTGGTTGCATTATTAAAATATTGCTGACACATCACTCTCAAATAGGGCTGGATTTGCTATATGCCAATGAAATTCTCATTCTTGCAGGCCAGATCTATGTAAAGGCTCCGTTGGTTGGTATCAGGAAAAGATCATATTTTGCGGTAATATGGTCACCTGAAGTCAATATTTTACTACAGTGCAAAGGAAGTTTTTAACTGGAAAGAATAAAGCATTGTTTATTGTACTCTACTGCTTGTTTATTTATGGCAGGGGTGTCAAACTCTTCAGTGGAGAGGTCTGAATTATGTACTCAGAGCTTGGGTATCAGTTCAGGGCTTCTCACTTCCTCTGCTTCACACACTGCTTCCGCCACACAAACAGCCAGGCACAACAGGATCTTTATCAAGTAACAGCTCTTTTAGAGGGAGAATGTGCCACAGCAGCACACCACAAGCACTTCATCTCCATCCCCTGCTCCCTCGTGGTCCGCCCAGCAGCAAACGACTTCCTCCCACACTACACTGGCTTCTTTCTCCTGCAGGGAAGCAGAAAGCTTAAGCACGCAGCAGAAGTACAAACTTCCCAGAGACACAGCCCTACCAGGAGGTTTTCCTCCCTGGTCCCAACACAGGATGCGGGAGTCCTCTGGGAGGTGCAGAGAAGGTCAGCCCAAACTCGCCAAAGGCAGCAACCTGTGAGGAACACAGAGGAGAGGGCACTGACTGCAAGAGGGAAGAGTTTAATGGTATGCCAAGATCTTTTTCTGCATGCACATGGCCTTCAGCATCATTGTAAATAATACTCTTAATAAAGAGCCAATTAACCTAACAATCTCATTACTACCCAGCATGCAGTGTAGGCAGGACTAGCCTATGGCATAATTGAGTGAAGGTGCATTCTCAGCTCCACCTTTCCTGCTATAATGTATGTAGGCATAAGGAGGCCTAAATAGATGTGCAAGAGATAAAAAGCACAGAGAGCTGAGAGAATGGCATGCAACCTTGTCAAGAAGGTCCTGGCGTTTTGCATCAACCCCTGTTAACAAAAACCCAGACCACCGCGCTGCAATAACCCCACACACATGCCCTGAGCACTGACTCCCCGGCTGGCTCTGCCATAGCCTCCCCGGTGCTGGGATCAGTGCTGAGCAGGGCTCTGCTCAGGGCAGGAGGGACTGAGGCATGGGGACGGCACAGGCTG
>NW_009633722.1:7500-21833 GCF_000690535.1 Cariama cristata
GTAAAAGCATGTGCCCAGCACATTGCAGGAGATTCTTAGCACAATGTGCAGGATCAGAGCTGACAGGAATTTTTCCACTAGTCTCAGAGCAGTGTTTTTACCCTGTTCTCCAGAGACATCTGTGGACAAGCCTAAGGAGTCTGCAAAAGGGACCTGAGAAGAGTAAGTCCATGTCACTAAGTTTAAATCTGCATGTGTATTTCCATGGAAAACGTGTGGGGTACCCGAGATTAAAATGCCAGCTTTAGAGCATGAGATCTTAGTCTGCTTTGCTTTGGGGAGTTTTGGGTCAGAGATAAGACTGTATTTCCTGAGGCATCAATTTCTCCTTTGCACTGTGCCCACTCTGTAATAATTAAGACATTTTCATATCTACAGTCATTACAACAAGCGTTCGGTGAATGGAATAGTCTGATTTTAGATGGCATAAAGGAATATCCTTTGAAGCTTTATTTCCTCTTTATTAAAAACAAAACATGCAAGGACATATTTGCAGTGTTGCAATGCAGGATAATTTTGTTTTCCAGTCATTCTTTCCAAAAGAATGATGCTAAAATACCCCCAGCTTTGTGCAGATCTAGACACAACTGCACTCTCCATTACATATCAGCATTACCGTCTGAAGCTACAAATGCTGCTCTGGAGTCATGTGTCTTCTATGTCTAACCCAGGGAATGGCAAAAGTAACAGACTAATCTTCACATAGAGACTAGTGCAAGGATTTTATTCACAGATAAACTGATCTCAGCAATTTCCCAGTAATCTACTCCTTGGAAAGTTTCACTTTCGGGGAAAAGAAGGGAGAAGGAAAAAAATATGAAGAGTTTCATTCTGGTTTCTGCTTCTCTTACACCTGACTTGTCTGTGATAGATTTGGTTGAAGTCAAATGCCATCAGAAAACAGCAGGCCAAATTGGTATATACCTGCACATTCCTTCACCTCTGTGTGCGCGGTGGGATAAATGATGCCTGGATGCCTCTCCTGCCCCACACCTCGCGTCCAAAGTGCTGCCCTGCTGTCAGCCCTCCATCTCATGTGGGATGAGAAGCTGAGATGTGCGGGAGCAAGCCAGGATCCTGGGTGTTTCAGTGTTCCTAGGATGTGGAGCTGGGGGCTAAAAACAGTTTCATGAATGTTTCCAAACACAGATAGTGCCGATAAATCAGGGAAATGAACCTACAGCGGCGCAAGAAAAGCAAGGGTGTGTGAAAGGCAGCCAAAGAGACCACTCAGATTTGCCAGGTCCCTGGTGGCCCAGTGACGTCCTGCTGGGGCACAGCCACCCTGCAGTTCATCCCGTGGCAAAGCCCCAGCAGCGGGTCCCTGCCCTGAGCTGAGGGGCCAGCGCCGATCCGCTCTCATACGCTCTTCTCCCCTTCCATGTGCTCCTTGGCTGGAGAGGGCTGCTTGTCCTGGCTTCCCTCAGGGCCGGGTTTGGCGGGAGGAGTGGGGCTGCTGCTGGTGGTGGGCAAGAGGTTGGCAGACTGGAGCACAGCCTCCGAGTGCTCCCGGGCCTTCATGCGCAGTGCGGCCACACTGGCGGGGCGGTTGCTTTGGCAGCCATAGGTGGGCAGGAAGGAGAGGCCCATGGGATCTGGAACGCAGCACGAGCACAGCGGGCTCCCTGGGGAGGAAGGAGACAAGGTACCATCACTGATGGGGAAGGTCACGGGGACTGTCCGTGGTCAATCTGGAGAGGGCAGAGATGGGGCTGAAGTCTCTAATGGCAACAACCCCCTCCTCTATTGACCTTTAGTGGGTACATAGACGTTCTCTGGATCAGGGCTAGAAAAGCTATATCCTGTTCTGCTGAGGCCCACTGTGAAGGGTATTACACTGTGAGTCATCCAGGTGACAAACCGAGTGATCGAGGGCAAGCAGCGTCAGAAGCAAGCAGTGAAGTTTAGATGACATATGAGATTTCCTCACAAGCGAGGCTGAGCTCGTCCCTTGCCCTCATAACAAGTTCCTGCTCTGTGGCTACCACTAGCCCCATGCTGGAGGTGTCCCCTGCCCTCCACTTGCACACTGAAACCTGATCAATTTGGGCAGCTGCATTCATTGGGTGAGTGTGGGGGTCCCATCACTTATCTACACCTGAAAGATAACTGCAGAGAGAAAGGTGAAAATATTTTGGTTATTATGCAGGAACTGACAACCTTCTCTTATCTCACTGTAAGATGAGATAGGTTTTTCCTTGGCCAGGCAGGCCCCTGCCAACTATTGGCATCATGTCTACCTGCAAGAGTCTGTTCTACCTTCACCGACCAAATGCCTGTGCTGTTTAATGATGACACCGCTAAGAGAACAGCCTCCAGAAGTGAGTCACGGCCACCTAAAGCTGCTGTTGCTGACATGGCTTAAGAGTTCCATCAGCAAAGACAGGCCAGACCATCTCTACCTTGTCGTCTGAGATACATGGGCTGTTACAAGCAGGCCATAAAACACTGGAGAGAGGGTGAAATGGGAATTCCTCTCCCATTAAGCCAACAGGCTCCCCTGCAAGCCACTGACAGAGGCAGTCCTCCCTCCACCAGCTGCCTTCCTGAGCTAGACCACTGCAGGCTCTTCCTCTGGCTTATTTTTGATAACACTGGGACTTGGGCCAGTTCCCAAAGAGGTACACCTGGAAGTGTAGGTTGACCACTGGGCAATACATGCAGTCCATCCAAAAAGCCATATTGGTACCTAGCTTAGATGCATCTATTGAATAAAGGAGCATGTGTCAGAGGAGTAGAGAGGGGACACAGGGAGGCAGTGGCTCAGCTACTACTTTAATTTGCTCTCTGCTAAGAAATGTTGGCTGACACCATTTTGCCAGAGGTCTCAGAGGCCACACAAACTCCACATCCTCTTCTACGCCCCTGGCAAAAGCCTGTCCTTTGCTGATACGCTACCTTCCAACAAGAAACAGCCCGGCCACGCACATCCTGACATGATGCAATGTCTTCCTCTGATCTTTCCAAGCCAAGGACTTGCTTTAATTTCTGCAGTTAATATTTGAGTTAAATGGCTCATGACTAAGTGATGGAGCTAATAACCTGCAGGGAGCAGGTAGTCTTTCTTTTACACTTCTGCTCTCGGTAGCAACGGGTCAGTACCCATCTGCTAGGGATGAAGGTAGACAGTTGTTTGTTTTTAGGATGTTGGCAAAACTTCTCCACAGCAATTGTCAGAGATTAGCAGCTTGCAGGTAACATTCAGGGAAAAGTACTCTTTGCATTTTGAAAAACAGAATCTACAAAGGACAACTTATTAATGAAACTGGAAAGTCTTGTTTTCTGTTGTAATACTCCTCTGGTAGAGCATATGATCAGCAGACCAACATTTCCATGGGTCCAGACATTTAAGTGAATTGCATAAGCAAGTTTCAGCACTTGACTAAAATCCTTTATTTTTTGCGTTTAGCGCTAGGAAGCTCAATCTTGAATTCTGTGGCTGCTTTGAGCAGGTCAGAAGGAGGGTTTATAACAAAATCCACTCAGTAACACAACTTACAATTTTTGCCACCACTAACCACACTCATAAAGTCATTTTTTGCCCTGTTGAATCACAGCCACTTCAGGGGTGGTGGTCGGCCACTGTTTTAACAAGAGGGAGGAGAGGAAGTTCGGCACTACAGTTTGCAGCAGGTCTTTAGCTACAGAAACCACACTGAAGTCTGTTTTTTCACTACGATTAAGCCCCACTGTCTTAAGGTTCAGCTCTGAAATGGGGGAGCATGGAGGTCTGCCTGTGCATCAGCTGTCTTTGCACTGATGCTTTCTAACACAAACTGAGTGAGACTTGCGGATGCGGCTGTTCAGCTCCCAGGCTGAGGGGAGGGCTGGTCTATCTGCAGTACCTAACACAGGACCGAGCACAGACACTGCTTAGTGAGAGGTGGGGAGAAGTGGAAAAGAGTATTCCCCTTTTCAAAAAAGCAGGAATCAGCTCCATCCCCTAAGAATAATTTTCATTCCATTGTTAGAGGGGGATAAAATATTTATCAGTCTTCAGTACCAATCTAAGCTCTTTGCTTAATAATTAGACCTGATATTACCTAGTAGCTCTGCAACCTGAGGGTGCAGTTACCTGTGGTGGAAACTAGGCTATCTCTAGCAATAATTCACCCATAAACCATTCCTCTCATTTTCACTGAGGTTAAAACACTTGCAAACAACAGCTCACATATGAAAAAAATGGAAAGTAACAAGTGTCATTTGCTCCAGGGTCCAGCTAGAATGCAGAAAAGTAGGATTTAGCCCTGTTTCTCTTTAATGTAGATTCTAAGGCAGGTTGAATCTACCTTACAATTGCCTGTGTCTCCATGTAGTAAGTCCAGTGAAATCTATCAGACTTTGCTGGCACAAAAGCCAAGACAAATGATGGGAGACTCAGGAGCCCAATGTCTGCACCTGCCCATCAATCAGCCCACAATGGACAGGGATGTGACTTTCACCAAGAAAGAGGCATCCACATACAGCAGACATCAGTCATTTTTTACATCTTATTGCAGTAACTCTGAGTCTACAGTGGGGAAGGAGGAATCATTCTTACTTATTTCGGATCCTCAGAGGAGTTTAGGCACCCAGCTCCCATCAAAATCAGTGAGGGTTAAGCTGTGAGCCCTAGATCTTGATCCAGCTTCCACTAACATCTATGACAGTCTGATATTACTTTAATGGGATTTGGATCAAGTTGCTACAATACGGACAGGGTACCATTCTCTTTCTTTCAGGAACTTACTGCCTCCTGTACACAAAATTAAAATACACAATTAGATTTCCATTAACTTACAGCAAATTCTGCTGAATTGATCTCAACCTCCTTGTATTCCTATATGAGATCATACTTTAAATGCTCAGCCTGAACATAAATACTTAATGTAATAAATACAGTCTGAAATATTTGATCCACTTGGCAGTTTAATTGATCTACTACAGAGACTGACAGGAAAAATTAAATTAGTTCTGTCTTGTCTCTGCCAACATCACATTTCAATTGTAATATTTGATCTACAATTTTGGTTGTGGACCCTTTTGTGCAGTTCCAAGGTCCCGTTTCAGCTGAGTGAGGTGGGAGCAGGGCCCATAAGTATTTAAAATATATATTTTGTATTTCAACTAACAGTTTAAAGAATTTAATAGATAGCCTTTCCAAAATGCAAAACCCCAGTTCCTTTCCTCTTTCAGTATTTGTGCATGTCAGCATTTGATGTAGAGAGCTGAAGAGCAACTTGACATGGAGTAAAGTGAGGAAAAATTCCAATTTAAAATCCTCACTTGCCAATGCATGCTGTTCAGTTTTCAGAGAAAATATTATGCTTGATTTAAGTATTGTGTTCACCTTATAGTAGTCACATTGGTTTGCCTGAGCTCTGAATCCTCATAAACTCTGAAATCACTTTCACAAGGGTTGGAAGGTCAACGACAAACTCGGGTTCATAGGGTCATTTACCAGTGAGAGCTGATTCAAAGGGAGTTCCCTCTTGCCCTTCATACACAATGCCAACACTCTGTCTATTAAAGCCTGAGGCACAAGCAGGAAAAACAAAAATGGCTTTATCCAAACTTTCTTGAGCACTGCATCAGGAGGTTCAGAAGAACAAGAAAGGCACAAACTTTAAGCCTGAAACAGAGAGGCACCAGATGCTCCCAGTCTAATTTAGGGTAGCCTCAAGGCTGCTAAAGTTGTGCTAGATGGTTCATCCTTCTGGTGCCTAAGCTGGTTAAGTGTGGAAGGCACCTTGTGCTGCCCAGAGGCTGGAGGAGCACTTCAGAGCTGACAGCAGAGTCCAAATGTTATAATTTTACATCTCCTTGGCTTGTGAACCCTATATGCCCAAAGCAAGCAACAAGGAGCTGATGATCTGGCTCAGTTGCTCTAGCAGAAGCCTTTTTGTGTAAATAACTTGACACTAGAAATGGAGGATTTCATCCTCCTTTATTTGTGCCATTAGTACTGTTTCAAAAAAAAAAAAAAAAAATTTAGAACCCAGGACCTTGTCTGTTTGAACAGGAAACCTCGCAGCAAAGCCCACAAAAGCTGAGAGAACAGAACCAGTCCTTTGAATATAGTCAGCTCAGCAACCATTTACCACTCTTCCCTTTTATAACAAAAACATGATCTGGCCCTAAATCCTGCTGACATTTGTCACTCCAAGAGGGGTCAATAGGAATGCCTGCCCAGCTAAGGTCCACTAACCTAATCAAGATTTGTCCTGGAGGAACAAGCCAGCACCCATTTCCTTCCCATGGCTCTTAGGGCTCCTAGTATCTGCATGTTCCCTAACATTTGTGATAAAGACCAAAAAAATTTACCTGCAAAGTAGGGCAGTGCTAGAGTCAGAGACCTGTGATATGGGAAACAGAGTAATTTGCTCAAGGTCTGTGCATCTGCACCCAACTAAAGAAATGTTTTAAATTCTCTAAAGTCACAGTGGCAGATAAACTAGGGAAAATGCCAAACAGAACCCACTTTGCTATATTACATGAGAAAAGTCACTAAGTCCATAATCAAGAATGACAGAGAAAATAAAGGATCCCAAGAGTTTTGATTCCCGTTCCCTAGTCTTATGGTAAGGAGTGGTGCTTCAGTTCAGTAAACGCCAGTTCAAGGGTAAGTTAGGTCCTTGAACACTTCTTTCTCAGCCTTGGCAATGGGATCAGGTAAATTGTCTTCATCTTTCCATAATAGAAATTGAAATGTAATGGATGGGCAGTTCTAGTTGTTGTGTTTTTTTCCTGGATACTGCAATTAAGCCTCCCTAATATGAACAACAGCAACCACGGCAGCAACAAACCATAAAAGAACCTGATCAATGGTGCCCTGGAATATCCATTTTGATGTGCATGATGCAATCCTGCTTCTCTATCAGTGATGTGGAGGTGCCGTGAAAACCAACTGAGCTATAACTTGCACAGAGCAGAGCTGTGGGTGAATTATGAAAGTAATTCCCTGGCAAGTGTAATTATTTCTCTCCTCATACACTGCACTCATCACGGGGTCTGGGGAAATTTTAGTGGAATGTAACAGACACACTCTTGGCCTTAGCCACGAGAATGGTAGAACACTTCTGCTAAAAACCGGAGATTCTTGTTTACACTCATTAATAACATCTTCTACATTAATGAATTGCATTCATGCTGTCATCCATTAAGAAGGTACTTTGAGGTCTCTCTCTGCACAGAACACTAGCTTCTCCTGATGACTCTATTGTTATACAGCCCATAAATAAAACAAGTATTTTCCCTTCATATTTGAGGTCTGCAATTAAATCTACTAAATGGACTGCAGATGCATGGTTTACAGTAAGTGATTCATCTTGGAATATCGTGGAAATGTCAAAGTCACCACAATGAAGTAACACAGTTGTCAAATTAGGACGATTTCAGAGAGTAACGAACACCAGAAAATTCATCTATGCAAGCCAACCTTCTTCCTGACTATGGCCAGCGATGAAGAACTAAAACCCTGGAGTAGGAAACCCTGTATGCCACAGAAATGATGATCTTATGCTAATTTTTCAAATGAGAAATTGTATTTCCTGAAAGAATAGTACATAGTGAGATGATATGATAGTTGACAGAAGTTTGTTACTAAGTACAGCCTCCAATGTGCTAAACTTCAGAGAGGGAGAGGACTCACCTAAGGAAAGGAAAAGGTCTATTGTATTAATAGAGAATATTTGACAGAAACAGAGAAAAACTGTCCAGTGATAATATAATCTTCTCTGGAACAGTCTAGGCTCTGAATTACAGTTCTGATATTGCTATTGTATAGCCAGCCCGCTTTCTTTACAGATCATCTTGCGATGGTAATCCTACCCCTTTGAGGAAAAAAGAAATCTCAGTTTCAGAGACAGCAGGGTTCATGGGGCACAGTGCTTATGGAAAATAGCTTTCTTCTCATTCATCAGAGCAGACCTAGTCTCATGCTCCAACAATATCCCCCATTTACCTAGAAGTGGCACATGTGGGGTTCAGATGAGCGCTGCCTGTTGAAGAGTTCCAGAGCCACACAAAGCATGAGGCAAGCCTACAGTGCACTGCACAGTCTTTCCAAAAGCAAAGTTGCAGGCTCAGTCCCTGCCCCATGCTAGGCTGTCCTGAGATTTCTTGTTTCTACTATACCAACTTTGTCATCAGTTATTATATCCTTATACTACAAATTAGATCCAGGAACCATGTGTCCTAGACACTTCATACAGCCTTGGAAATCTGGGTCTGAAGCCAAGCAATCAAAGTCAGAGAAGGAGAAAGAGAGGTATTAGTTTCTTTACAGAAGACAGAGAACTCTCAGGTGGCAGGATGAAAATGGTCCCTGAGAGCATAAAATAATTATTAATTAGTTACATCACCATCATCACTTGTTATTCACTGTATTGATTTTAATTGTCTCCTTCTAACACATCAGTCAAATATTACTCACTGACACCAATGAAGTGTTGGCTCACAAGCCCAACAAAGCATATCTTGTCTCCTCAAAAGAATAAGAAAACAACCTAGACTTCCCAGTAGTATCTGATGTGCTGAGAGTACCCATTTGTCTGCAGGCAGCTTTTATGGCCTTACTGAAGAATATGATTCCCTTTACTGGCCAGGATTATTCTCCCAATGGTGAGAATACATATCTATTTACAGGATCTGCATAGAGGAGCTGCATTTAATTTTACATTTGTATAGAAGAAAGAGGCGTCATGCATCCATTGGTAGTGAAATGGTGCTTTCATTCTGCAGCAACTATTTTCCTTTCAAAAGCACAAAGAATGTGTGGTAGTTTCAAAGCATGGTTGGCACAAGAGAGACACCAGGAAGAGCTCTTGATCATTTCACTCTTCAATAAAACTTCCAAAATCTTGGAAAACCTTACTGCTTGCTGAATTTATCCTTATCCAAGCAATCCAAAACCAAAACAGCTCAGAACTTTATGCCCTGTGCTGAGTTTGATGGGATTTCATGTGGCATAAAGTCCTATGCCCTCAGAATTACTGTGGCAGAGTCCTGTCAGCATTTCTGCTGCAAATTGCGACTAGATTTTCAAGGGAGAGGCTTAGGTCACTTCATTAAGACACGTAAGGACACAGACTAATGCCCACATAAATGTAGGGTTAGTTCTCCTTCAACAGGCCTGAAGTGTACAAATCAGCTCCTGACTCAAAGGGGGAAATGAGAGGGGAGAGTCAAACAAACTGAACTGAGCAAAACGAAGAAGGTCATATAAAGGTTTTGAGAATACTGTGTCTCTCCTTGTCCTTTCCTTCCTTCCCACAACCATTATCTCTTTCTTCAGACTGACATGTGAGCTTGCTTTGTTGTGTTTTCAAAACAATGGTTTAGATGAACCATCATCATTCACCTGGTGTTTCCATACCAAAGAAAAACAAAATGCGAATCAGGCCTGTGACATTTTTGATCCACTCAGAACCTCTAGAGATCTTCCTGTTGATCACTGCCAGTTAACAAGACTGAAGCTCAAGGTCTGCTGTGCATAGGCCCTACCCTAGCCCAAATGAATTGCTCTTGGAGAAACAGGTAAAGAGGAACTTGTGGAGACGAGTCAAGGAAAGAGGAGACAATACTCCATATATAAATACCACAAGGAAGATGCTACAATTATTCTTTGCTTGTATAAATCAAATTTGCCACCTTACAGAACAACAAATTCTTCCTCCTTAACCTCAAAGCCAAAATTTAACATTATTGAAACCTAGCTGCAGAAGAAAAAGATCTCCCCTCAAAGTAGCTCACTTCCTTGCAAGTATAACAATATGCTGACAGGCATACACAACTCCACAAAGCTCCTGGTAGGTGGATATGCAGATATGCAAGTCTGTAACTAGATTTCTTACAATCAAAATATACTACATTGTCCCAGTCCCCTTGCATGCATCTGGGGATGCATATAAACCAGGCATCTCAGCAATGAACCACACGTGTAGCTGACAACATTCATCAAGACAACATCCATGGATCTGATAACTGACCATCCTATACAAATTTTTAAAAATTAATATTTACTTTTGGGACCAATTTTTCAGAGACACTGTCTCTTAGCCTGGGCAACTGACTGTCTAATAAGTATCACTACAAGAGATTCAGGAGTAGGATTTTTCCAGCCCCTAGGTTGTAAAACTGCTATCAAGCAGAAACGAACAAATTATTAATTTCTCAATTTAGGGGCTGAGCTGTAAAATCACAGGAAAGAATTTCTGGAAATTTTCCAAATAAATAAAACTAAAAAAACCCCTCATGACAATTTTTTTTCATTCATTTTTATTTCATTTTGCTTGGCTTTTGTTTATTGGGGTTATTTTTCTTAAAATGTAGCTGCATGTAAACATGAAACAAGTGAGAACAACATATTGATGCATTTAAATTTGAAAATGCTTAAATGTAAATTTTAAGAAAAAAGAAAAATCCCTTACGTCCATCCAAAATCATTCACTGAGACCAACCCCGTTTCCACACCTTTCAACATGCCCAGGACTATATTTATCAATAAACAATCTTTTTGCCTGAAGAATTTCACCTGTATCTACTCCAGAGAGGCTGTTCCTGCCCAATGGAAGAAGCCCAAAGTTTCTGCCCCAAGACTTCGCAGCCACAGGGCAGAGATCAGGAGGACTCATGCAGTCCAACAGCTGCTGCCCACTTACAGGGTTTAGGTTGACAGTTGTCCTGGTTTCGACTGGGATAGAGCTAAGTTTTTGGGTTCATGTCACATTTGTGTGGCTTTTCTTGACTCAGAATCTCAGACCTCAGTATGTCTGGCTTCAGCTTTTTTGGAAAGACGGGAGGGAAGCGGGAACAGGGGGGCAGGACACTGGACTTAATGTAAACTCAGCAGTTCCAAACATTTGCTTCAGGAATACACCTTGGCAATGCTGATTTAACTGGAAATACTCACAAAGAGCATGAGGTATTAGAGGACATTTGTGTTTGCAGTGGAAGGTCTTAAATGGAGAAACTTTCCTCACAAATCATTGCATCACATCGGGGCATAGAGTAAATGTACGTGCCACTTTGTGCTTGGCAGTGCTATGAGGCTTTACATCCTATAAATCTATAAATTGAATTCATCCTGCTTACACCCTTAGTCTTATAAATTGTTAGACTAGGAACAGCTAATGGATCAGCTGGTGATTTATTTTTAAAAGATGCATACTGCTGCTTTTTGGGAACTGAAAAGGATAGGAACACTGCATGTACCCTTCCTGAAGCTTGGGTCCCAGGTAATGAGGAATTACTTTGTATCCTCCCGTGTCCCCATGCACATGCTTTATTCAAGTTCTCAAAGGGGACCTACTGTTCAAGAAGAGAAATGTCTGGCATTCTGCAGAGATACACTGCGAAGGAAACCGCATGCAAAGAGCGGATGAGGCATCAGTAACAGTGCCAGGTAATGTATAATGCAAAAGGATGTGTATAACTAATTTATTAGTATAAATTTGACTCTCAAAAAAAAGCAAATGCAAAGAAAACTCTAAAGGAGCAAAGCCTACCTGCCTCGCTCCTTGAGACAAACCCCAACCTCACTAAAACTAACTGTCTGAGTAAAATGAAGGAGCTTCGCCACAAATGATGCTACAAGTTACAACAGGAGACTCACTCCTGTACCTGCAGCATTGGTCAGTACAATTACTGCCAATCATAACAGAAAGAAGGATCCATCATTTCCCAAAGGCTTCTCCACTGCCTCAAGTGGGACTATGCCGCTTAGTGTGAAAGAGACGCTCTTTGAGTTTATCCCTGAAGTTAAACAAAGCCACTTACCTTTTAGAGAGGCGACATGGGATAAAGCTTGTGCGTAAGTGGCTGTGTTAAGAAGAGTCCCCGGCAAGCAGGAAGGGAAGAAAGGTCCTGCAGGACCCACTGCTCGACTCAGGCTGATGGAGAGGGGAAAACAGCTTCATTACAAAACCAGAACTAGCTGATTCCAAAGACAGCATTTGTGCATGCACACAAACATGTTGATGTCTCAGCATCCAACTAGATGGGACCGAGCCTGGATAACATTAGCCTCCTACAGCGACCAGATTTTCAGCATCTCCACAGGGAGCAGTGAGTTGCATGAGAGACAGCTCATCTTCTGATGATGTGGGCTGTACCTGAAGGTGACACTATGTAGGTCAAAGCTGAGCAGCAGGCAAGTCTGTATGTGTGTACATACATATGGCGCAAAGAGAGGCAGCTGATAACATGTATTACTCTTACCTCTGCTGGATCTCCAGACCCTCTTTTTTGTTCCTGGTTTGGTCTGCTGGAGAAGGAGAATTTAAATTCCTTGCAGGAGGTGCCACCTCAGCCATTGTTTCCTTAGAGCCCTCTTGGTCAGAAGCACCCCTCTCTGTTTTCCTCCATTTAGCTCTTCGATTTTGGAACCACACCTGGAGTAGGAGAGAAATCCAGGCTGAATACCATGTTTAGCTGAATGTGAAGCAAGGAAATTGTTACTCCAGTGAAATCAGTCATTTAGAAGCTTGGCTAAAGCTTCCTCTTATTTTGTGTCCCCATCGTTATTCTAGATGAGCCTTAGGATTACACTTGTATCTGGAATATTTCTATGTCTGGAAAACAAGCCAGGAATGTCTAAAGACATTCAAAAGACATGTTAAAAACTAAAAAAAAAAAAAAAAAAAAAAAGAGTTTTGATGTTACTGTGCCAGTAGTTAGCAAAACATTTAAACCTGTGCTTGCCTTTATGCACATATTTAATTCTCACTGATTTCTATGTTTAATATATCTAAAAGACTTTTGTATAGGGATGGACTTAAATGTATATCTAAGCACTCTGACGAAACTGTATGTAAGTCTTTAAATGAGCTGCTGCTAGAATTAGAGAGTCAGAAATGAAAAGGTATGTACTAGGCCGTTTTATCCAGCCCATTTCCTGGAGAGGACTGATACTTGCTGTTATTCCTCTGACATGTTTGTCCAGCCTGCGTTTAGAGGACTCAAAAGGTGGTAGATACTAATTTTACAACTGAATACACACCAGTTTCCAAAAATTATTTTTTTTCCTGTAATGCAATACAAATATTCATGGTTTTGATTTTATCCCCTGATTTTTAGTCCAAACACTTTTTTTTTCCATTTACCTTGGTGCTGATGCTCTGAAGGCACCTTATTTGAGGTGGAAAATGCCAAGCCTCTGTTGAGGTCAGGAAATCCACATTTTAATACATGACTTCAAGTAAAAGCGAGATTGTTATTATTATTATTGTCCTCCTACAACTCCATTTTAGTTAGCTGCCTTTTAATTGCATGTATCAGCAAACATTGAATAATGATTTTATCTATATTCTAAATTTAGAGCAGTTAAATGCAAAGCAAAATGCAGACACTTTCTTGTGTCTTAATTGAATGAAGGTCACAGCTATAACAACATTTAATTGAGCTATTTTTCATTATCATATTTTAATGACTTTGCACTGACAGTTCGCCTGCTTCTGAGGAAAGAGCATGATGAAGTCGTTTATTTCCCTATTTAGTTATTGTTTGACAACATCATCTTCGATTAAGACTCTGCTTTATAGCACATTAATCATATTTGAATGAGCAAGGGGTATAAATGTAAACATATCTCCCATCCTGTGTTTCCCCATGTCCCTGCATGAAGGCAGGCTAAACAAATGCTTGCATCTATTGTCTGTTTGCATAATAGCCAACAACAAGGCTAAACACCAGTCCTCAGCAATCTAATTGTCACCACCCCTATCTCACCCTTGCACCTTTCAGGAAGAAGTTATGATCTTCCACTTCTGAATGCTCAATAATTGTCCCATTTATCTCAATTTGCAGTTCAGTCTTTAGGCACCAATAGCCAAAATGGCATTTTTTATTATTTTTTTAAGCCAGTACCTACAATGCAGTGGCAAAAGGAGATTTTCATTTCCAAATAATAATCAGTTTAATTTGCCCGCATATGACCAATGATTCATGTTCAGATTTAATAATCAGGATCGCATAATCTGATTATAGGAGAAATAATTTGTTTACAATCCCCAATTTACTGCAGTGAATTCCATTATCTCTCTTCAGCCATTGGGTTTTAAGAGATACTAACATGACCCTAGGGAACAAAAGGCAAGCTATTATATTTCCTACAATTAGATCTTTGCATAGTCTTAACCCCGAGCACCTAAATAAAAAAAAAAAAAATACAAAAACAGCATGCAGAAAAACCCCATATATAAAATGAATACATAATGGTGTTCAAAAAATGGTTTGCAGCTCTGTGGTGGATGCCTGTAGAGTTACAGGGATCCATCTCTGACAACTGCAGGACTGCTGTTCTTAGCAGAGCTTGTAGACACACAGAGCTAATCCCTGGATATGGAAAAACAAAC
>NW_009633723.1:0-7051 GCF_000690535.1 Cariama cristata
CCGGCCCGGCCTGAAACGGTGACACTTGACTTAGCGCAGACATTGCTGGGTAAGGCAGCTATGTACTTCATTGCATTGTGTAGGCAGGCCTTATGATTCATGTAAAGTGGGGGTATGCAAAATGTTGCCAAAACATTTATTCCAGAAGCAACTGAACTGTGTCTGGAAGATTTTTTTTTCCCACGAATCACTAGTAAGTATTCAGTGCCCCAAACATTATTTCTAGAAAAATATGTTCTGAAGCAATGCTCTTGTAATAAAAGAGCAGGAAAGATTTGTATATAAATATACCAATAATTCAAATGGTTGAATAATAAAGAATATACTGTAGGTTTGTAAAAGGTATGTGCTAAGATGTGCAGGCTGCTGTGAAACAGACTTTCTCCAACCTGCAGCCATGTTGCTTACACTAAGCAACAAAGCAGCTCAATAGCTTTCCAGTTATATCGATACTTCACAAATGTTCTTTCATTAAAAGTCTTCTTTTAACTTCGTACAGCAATTAGGGAAAACATTTTTAGTTGTAAGAACTTACTACAATGCAAAACCACACAGATCAAGAATTAAAACTGATGTTACAATACTTATATAGCTACTAGAGGCTATAGGCCATGTATTTACTTCAAGACGAGAAAAATAATTTTCCTGTACACTGAGACACAGGAAGGATGAAACTGACTGGCACGATAGCACAGGAATGCACTGGCCACCCTGTCTAATCGTTTGCATATGAGGAAATGGAACACCAGACAATCTGCTCGGGAGTAGAGAGATTACTCCCTCCTTGCTCTTCAAAATACAAATTGGCCTAAATGGTGGTAGCTGATAAAGGCTCATGTGATTCTACTGTCTTGTACTTTTGCCAAGCCCTCTCACCTATGAATACGGAAGCACTGAGCTTATTCTGTTTCAGATTCCACTTTCGGAGCCTGTTAACAGTCTGACCCCCAGGACTAAAATCCACTTCAAGGTACGGATAGGCAAGCTCCCAGTTGAAGCCAGTCTGGATCAGTCAAGTCAAGTTTACGTTCGCATTCACTGTATTCTTGTATCTTAATGGCCAATGTAATTTGAGTAGATATGAGAAATATTATTTTTTCTAACTTGTAGTATTGATGATAATATTTCTGATGTTTTAATAGTAGTACTTCTAACTATTTAACAGAACTGTATTTTATTTCATTAGCTTTGTACAGACCACATATGGCTGACATTATAAGATATTTATAGAGAAGAAAGAACTCATGGTCACTTAAAGGACTAATATCCATGAGAAAACCTAAAGGAAATATCAAGGTGATATGCCTATTCAAGAAATATTATATTAAAAGCAGTCTATTTATGTAACTTTTTTATCATTGCTTATCAGTTTTCAGTCAAAGTATAAAATTTTACTAAGTACATGCTCATGGTGTCAAAAAGTAGATAGGAGGAAATATAGCAAACTTAGACTTCTTTTTGTACTTGCAGAAACACACAGACACAAATATGTCTAAAGGCTATGCTGAACATAAAAATTAAGACAAGCAGGTCAGCTATCAGACTTATTGTCACACTCCCAAATACACAAAGAAAAAGAAAAGCAGGTCACTGCAAACTTTGATTGTCTTAACTGGCACTGTGGACGGTAGGCTTTTTATTCTGAAACTGACCTACAAGAATAAAAACAGGGAAAGGCACCTCCCTCCCAGCTGCCTGCAAATAGAGCCCCATGAATGTCAAAGACGAGGCACTGTTGTAAGAAATGTGGGCATCTGCCTTCCCTGCCTCTGGTGGGAAAAGGGAATACCAGTCATGAGGAAACTGGGAACAAAACAAATATAGAAGATTCATCCTGTCAGACTGCATCTCGAGATGAAGAACTGATCAATGAGGTTTGCTTAATGTGGTGAATAAGGAGTGACTGAGGAAAACAGTAACAGCTGTTCATGGACACACAAAGATAAATCAGACACTACACTGTACCTTGGAGGGTTATACCCACTTAAAAAAATTGTCATCTTTCTGCCATGATTCTTTGGTCTCTTTTAGCCTCATAGCACACTAGGTTCTTTCTTTCTAAGGCCCTGTGCCAATGTGAAGTGTGCCCACCATGAGCTAGTACAGTTCATTGTAGAACTCAATGTCAGGAGCTGACATCGTGAGACAAGTTAAATTGCACAGACTAATTGAAATTATGAGAATTCTATTATTTCAACATGAGTATTAAATATTCTTTAGATCACTGTGAAAATCAGCCAATAAGACTGGCAGAGAGGTCCTGTCAGTTTCTCGAGAAATAGATGTGACCACAAATTGTTTACAAATCAACATCAAAAGCTTATGATAAGCTTATAACTTAAGTCAAGTTCTTAACACTTAGGACATACTTAAACCAAATTCAACTATAGACGATTCATGTAGTCTTTTAAACAGTTATAACTGTGTAAAAACATATTTTTGTCACACAAAACAATAAAACTTTTCCATCATTTTGGCTGGAAAGCATTTAAAAAGAATAAAGGCTAAGTAAAAAGAAAAGGAAACAGCCACAAATGAAATAATAATAAATTTTTAAAAGTCATTTAAATGTGAGCTTCATTGAAAGGACATATACCAGTAGGTATACATAGACAACATCAACTGATTTGTTAAAAAGCAGCCTGACAACAAACTCTGATATCTGAAACTCCTGGTGATATAAATTGTCAAAGAACCTGGTGCAGAAGAGGAGGCAGGGTGCCTGAAAGTGAGGCTGCAAGCGTCCCACTGGTTGCATTTGCATCACCCGGAAGATCTACTTGCAGTTTCAAAAAATAATCTTAATGTCTATATTCCTCCTAACAGAGGCCAGTTCTGAATTACAATTTTTCAGAAGGCTACTGGGAAAAATTAGTAATTTTCTCATAAAACATAACTTATTTCTCATTTCCTTAAGTGTCCTCAAGAGGCTGTAACTTCAATGAAAAGAAAGCTGCTCCCCAAAAATGAACTAGTATGACATTGTCTCCGTATGGAACACATGTCCCATTTATGCAAAGCACAACAGGAATTCAGTTTTAGCTTCACAGCTTGAATCCTGTTATTATTATAATTTCTCTGCCTAATTCTTTGCCCAGTATTCTGAGCTAAGGAGTCACCTTCATTATGTTCTGCATGTATACATTAAACTTATGAGCTACAGAGGTTTCTTACTCAATGACTCATGTTTCAATATAATGAGCATGCATAGAGACCCAGCTGTGAGTTAAGGAAGTTCATCACCTCACCTGTCATATTACAGTATACGAGAAACGGTCCCAAGGGGCCACTTCCATCTGAATCAATATTGTAAAAGCCTGAAGTATTCCCTCTGTGCTTATAAGATTCACATGATTGCTCATAGATGGCTGTAAAAGAACACATTCCATCATATATGTAATGGCACAATTTTAAATTTTATTCAGGGAATTATAAAAAAAGTGCATGGAACCTGTCAATGGGGAAAAGAAGCTGTGTGTGTTCACTGGTAAAGAATACAGAATAAATCACGTAATCGGAACTATACTTTCATTCGAATTTATAGAGAGCATTTGGTTTTATTTATCAGGGAGATCACAAGGGGCATTTTCAAGCATTTTCTTCATAATTCAAGATGGAAACCTCAGGGAGGAAATCGTGAAATGTAAGTGAGTAAACGTTTGCAAAAACTGCCAAGTAATGTGAAAGTTAAGGGTATTACTTAGACCCTGGTAATCAGATTTTGAGGAAACAAATATTAAATACCTCAACCAAACAAGACTGTTGTTGTTGTTATTATATACAACAGCATGTAGGCAGTGTTTCTAGGTGTTCTGATTGTCTGCTGGCATTTTTTTAGCTTTCACGCTTCTTATTTTCTTCCCTTTTTAAATAGAAGGGCAAGTGAGTTGTCAGAGACTGCAGTAAAAGAACTAAATAAGCAAAGACAAAAAGACAGCTCCTTGATATCATGTCGTGTATACTTGATATCAGTCAAGGCCTAAAGAAAAATCTGTGATGACTTCTCTATGATCAAAAACCTGAGAAAAGGGAGTTATGAATCTACCTCTGTACTTAAACAGACAGGAACCACTGATGATAATGTCAAAGCTAGACCGCATTAGTCTGTTTCTTCTTTAACTGTTATATTGCAGTCATACTGTTCTGGTCTTTCTTTTCAAAATTAGACTGTGTGGTCTATCAGTTATTAGCAAAACTTGAAAACATTCTGGCAAAAAGTAAGAGCTGTTAGATCTAAAAAAAAAATGTTATGAAAGCTATACTAATAAAACCATAACTCCATACAGATTATTAACAGTCTAGAAGATTTTGATCTATATAAATTCTGTTTATTTAAATTAAAAAAACAACAACTATGAAGTACTTGTATTGTAATTCAAAGGAGGTGCTGTTTTTTTAAAAAGAAGCTATTTTTTGAAAGAGTGGGATCTCGGTATTTTTTACCTGATAGTTACTGACATTATATGGCAATACCTATCAAAAAGATAAACAATTCATTCAGATGGCTTTCTCTATGGAAAACTTAGAATGCACAATTTATGTAATTTTCAAATGAAATTTAATGATTCCTTACAGTAAATAGTCTTACTTAAATTTAAACAAGACAAAAGATACTCAATTATTCATTAATTGTTTTATGAACATGGTAGTTTGTATGTTAATATTTTGAGATCAGTAACTTATTTTTAGGTTTATAACAAAAATAATGTTTCTTTGAGAATTCAAGAGGTATTTTTTTCTTTTGAAATTACACAGAAGTGTGATATTATGGCCAAAAATTATCCTAGGTTTTTGATTTGAAATCATTATTAAAATCACTGAAATCAAGTACTAAGTGCCTTCCATTTTATATCCATAGATACAGCATTTTATTATTCATAAACAAACATCCCAGAAGGCTTTTATATGTGTTTTTGATAATGAATAAGATTTCAATAACTCCTATCATATTATTACATTTCTCACGGAGTCCTAGTCTTTAGGAAACGGTGGCCTTTATCTGTCCTCATAGACACTATCAGTTGATTCAAGATACAATTTTTCAAATCATAATGAATCAGATCACTTTCATCTTCACTTTGGGCTTGTCATAGTTTTATATTACACACTGTGGTATTCAAAAGCATCTTTACCCTTGGCATCCTTTCTTTGCTATACAAATTTTCTTAAAATTGTTATCTATGCCACTGTGTTTTTTACAACTAAGCCATTACAGGAAAGGCTATCACTGTTCTTGACTCTGTACAGATGAGATTTAATAGGCAGTGTTCTAAAATCAGTGATTTCTCATAAAATATTATGTGTATAAACATACGTTCTTTTCATAAAAGCTAACAACAAGGATTGTAAAGATTTTATAAGGACAATGTAAGGACAGAATTATTTATCTGATCATTAGGGCAGTCTTTGGAATTTTTAAAAATTAACTGTAAAATTTCATAAGGATTTCTAGTTATTAGAAGCATATAATGAAGGCCAGAGTAATGATTTATTCTGTTTCCTAGAACATACTTAAAGCAGTACATATGTAGCGCATCTCCTGTGAAATTAATTAAGTTACTTTCAATTGTGTTTATTTTTTTTTTTAATTTCTCCTAATCTACTCCCTGATTCAACAGACTACATAAACACATGTATAGGGCTTAGCACGTGATTACCTTTGCACATGATTGTAGTCTCATTGTCCCAGAAAAAAATAATATTAATTATTGTCATGAATAAAGATGAACTAAACACACTTCTAAATGATTTGCTAATTCAGAAAGTGGAATTGTATGGATGGAAGAGGATATTACTGACCATCTCATGTAAATTATGAAAAATGTGAAACAACAGATAAACATTAGAACTTTCAATGAATTTTTGCTGCTAAATATTTTGAATTCTCAAGGCCTTTCCTTCAACAAACCTATGAATATTTACATGACTGAAAAAATCTTCTAATACGAATGATCAATACAAATGTATATTTTTCTGGTGAAAATATTCAATCAGAAATAAAAGCATAGTCAGAAAACATCTTAAACTTACGATAGTGGCAAGTAGCTCCCTTATAACCAGTATTGGCACAGTTGCAGTAGAAACTGTTCCAGGACTGTGAGCACTCACCACCATGTTCACAATAATTAGGGAAACACCTAAAATGAAAAACAAAGATCATTTTCACTCTCTTTTCCATTCATTTACGTGTCACTTGTACTTATCAAGGGATACAAAATCATGGAAAAGAAGTGTAATAACACGAAGGAAGTCTTCAAGCTCATTGGGGAAGATGTTAATATAATTACTAGAAAATTAAGAAAATTTCCTTTAATCTTCCCCACTATGCTATTGCCTATAATAAATACATTAATTATGCATTAAGCCTGTGAGAACAGAAATGAAGTGTAAGATACATAATTGTTACTTATTACCATTCAACTATCTGCAATTCAATACAGATTGATAAACCAATGAAAGATTTACATGCTGATAATTCACTGTCAAGTTTTGCAACTGATAGTATTTATTCAACAAGATGTGTCACAACAAAGCAGCATCACAACAGATTTCTTTCTACTCTTCTGAAAATAATAGGAAATCTAGAAAAAAAATCACATAACAAATAAAACTGTCCATAGTATCTGAGAGCTATTTCTTATTCTAAAATCGTGGTTACCTCCTATTCTAGAAAGAGTAAAATATTCAGTATGTCAGTTCCATCACAAGAGGTAACTACCAGTAAAACCAGTTTTCATTCTGGTGAAATGAGCAGGAACCTTGGTAGTTTTCTTCTGGATTTACAGTGGCTGATTGCAAAAAAAATTTGCCTATAACTGCTTAATGGTTAAGAATGCACCACTATAGCTACGTATAAAATATTGCATGAGATGAGAAAAAGAAAGTTTATCTTTTTTATAAACACACCCAAACATATAATGAAATACAGTGGCACACTTTAACCAATTATTTACTAGTTTTTGACCTTAGAAATTAATTAGCATTCTAATTGCAGTGAGTGTATGTGTATATGCCTGTATATTCCCTGGACAGGAATACCCTTCGCTGGGTG
>NW_009633724.1:0-4814 GCF_000690535.1 Cariama cristata
TTTCCCCTCCCCTCTCTTTTTCTGTGTTCAAACCAGTCCTTCCTAACACAGAGCAGCTGCACAACTGGATAAAAATAATAAAACAATAATATTTAAAAAAAGAGGCGTTCAATCGGATTGGCTTTCCCTGTTGCTAAAAGCAAAGGGATGCTTTGGTCATAAACTGAACCCAAATGCTAAAAAAGCGCAGACTTTAAGAGGAATCTGTTAGCAGTAGCGTTGGTGAGATGTTACTTGCCCAGCCCCTCTTTGCCTTGCCAGGGGGGCTGTCGGGCTCGGTGTGATGGGATGGGGGCCGCTGGGTTTTGGAGCAGAACTGACAAGGTTGGAAACTGGGCACTGAGTTGTTTAGGCATGTCCCTGGGGGAAATCCAGCTAAATTGGCTGCTTGGAAAGAAGAGGTCCTCCTCCCAGCTGCAGGTCTGGGCTTGAAGGAGTGACTGGCACCTCTCGGACTCCTCGGGAAGCTGGCTCTGCTCAATGGTCTGGTTTAATTTGTCAAGAAAAGGTATAAAGCTCTGGTTCTTTGAGTGCTTGGGTGAGTGTCACACACAAAGCTGGGAATGCATAAATCTCGTCCATAGCTCCTATTCTAAAACAACCCCCCAAATCACAGCCAAACGCATCAACTCTTCACACTTGCTTGCTGTCACCAAAAAGTCCTTCTCCTTTCCCACTTGTTTTCCAAAGACAATTGCTAAGGTTTTGGGCTGCAGCTTCATCCATCGCCAAAAATGCCCTTGGAGAATTGTCTCAATGAGGCTGCAGAGGGAACCTCTTGAGCAGGGCTGGTGGAAAATAAAGAAACCCAGATTTATCATCCTCTCCCTGGAATAGCTCAGCTCCTGGCTGGCCATTGGCCTTTCAGGTTTCAAACTTGTGTTTGGCATTAGCAATCAAACTGTGATGGATGTGCATGTTTGGAACATTTTGTGTCATATTTATTGCTTTAGAAACACCAGATTGCCCTTTGAAAATAATAAAATCCACTTTAAATGATGCTTTTCCACTCCAGGAATGAAAAGAAAGAAAGGAAAGAAAGGAAGAAAGGAAGAAGGGACAAAAGGAAGAAAGGAAGGAAGAGAGAAAGAAAGGCATGAAAGAGAAAGAAAGAAGGAAGGAAGGACAAAAGAAAGAAAGAAAGAAAGAGAGAAAGAAAGGCATGAAAGAGAAAGAAAGAAGGAAGGAAGGAAAGAAATAAAGAAGGAAGGAAAGAAGGAAAGAAAGAAAGAGAGAAGGAAAGAGAGAATGAAAGAAAGAAAGAAAAAGAAAGGAATGAAAGAGAAAGAAAATGAAAGAAGGAAAGAAGGAAAGAAAAGGAAAGAAGGAAAGGAAGAAAGAAGAAAAGAAAGCAAGAAAATGTGTATCACACCCAAACACAATCTCATCTCTGTATTTTCCTGTAATAAGGATAAAATGTTTTCTATAAAGGTGGAGAAATAAGTAATGTGTGGATCAGAGTATTTTGTGAATCTAGATTGTTTTCATTACTTTAGTTAATGTAAACCATTTCTGAAAAAGTCAGTTTTGACAACCTCAGTATAAAATACTTTAACATTATTGTGTTTAAAGTTATCTTCTAATTTATATTTCATTTTAAAAAAGGGCTTTTCTAACATTTGAAATTTGTGCAAAATATTTTATTTCTGACCAAAAAGAGTTTCAAGCCTGAAGAAAAGTTTTCATGTACCATTTGCCAATCCTCTTTGCAAGCTGAGATCTTGAAGCCACTTTCTGACCTCCTTCCTCACACCGTCAGTGCCACTGAGCCAACCAGGAGCAGCTGACCAGGGAAGATAAGCAAAGGGGAAGAAGAGCCTTCTCTTCTCCAGGCTGAACATCCTCAGCTCTCTCAGCCTATCTTCACAGAAGAGGTGCTCCAGCCCTTGGATCATCTTCGTGGCCTCCTCTGGACTCGCTCCAACAGGTCCATGTCCTTCTGGTGTTGGGGGCCCCAGAGCTGAAGGCAGTACTGCAGGGGGGGTCTCACCAGAGCGGAGTAGAGGGGGAGAATCCCCTCCCTCGACCTGCTGGTCACGCTGCTTGGGATGCAGCCCAGGATACGGTTGGCTTTCTGGGCTGCCAGCACACATTGCCGGGTCATGTTGAGCTTCTCATCAACCAACACCCCCAAGTCCTTCTCCGCAGGGCTGCTCTCGATCCCCTCATCCCCCAGCCTGTATGGATAGCTGGGCTTGCCCCAACTCAGGTGCAGGACCTTGCACTGGCCTTGTTGAATCCTCCTTTTTCTCCTCCTCTATTTCCCTTGAATTTATAGAAAAAATAGTTCAAAAAACCCGAAAGAAGTCTCCTCTGTCCCTAAATTAGAGTTAATTGGTCATCAGCATGGGTGGGAGGTGACCATGTGGGAGCAGCTGCCTCTGTCCATGGTATCACAGGGGTGCCCTGACCTTCCAGGGCGCAGACCATCGCTCGCCTCGCTCAGGTGTCATGACTTTCCTCTCACTGTGGCTTTCTTTATCTTCATGTAATCTAGGCAGGCTGTCAGACTCCAATAATAGAGTTTTTATGGAGTAGAGAATAACAGCAAAGGTTTGCAGTTCTTCAAGCTATCTTCACCGATTCCAAAAAACTGACAAAGAACATAGATAACGGCAAGAAGAAGAAGAAAGTGGTTTGGGTAAAGTGCTGCAAATGTTGTGTCAACCACTCGTATTAATGTCATCTGTGATTGATATCACCTGTCAGCATGTCACAGACCATCAAAAAACATGGTACAATTTAATATTTATTGGAATTTCTAAGATATTCTCAACGAGGAATTTCTAGGGTATTGTCTCATGGATTGCTGGGGTTTTGGTTTTGCATTCTATGCAATGCTATCTGGAAAGGGAGGAGGGAGGAAAAATGGAATTTAATTGACTTTCTAATCATTGCAACAAGAAGAGTAATAGGAAATGTACATTCCAGAGTCTTTTGCTTATCAAAAGCAGCTTGATCTCAGAAAATCTGAACAGTAGTAGAGCTGTGTTCATGCAGACACTGAGGTACATCCAAAGGTAGAATGCAACAAGCCTTCTTAAACTGCCAAATAAGAGGGTGCTGGGTGTGGAATACTCAGGAATGCTTTGAGGCTTTATTTGCACTTGGGACCCACTTGGAAAGCACTGTTAAAACCCCTGGGAAGGAGGGAAGGATCTCAAAAAATGTGTTATGTTGCAAAGTGGAAGGATACAAGGAAACACTTTCCTTGGTGGGTTTTAGACACCAAGGCTTCAGCAGTGAGGATACTGCCATGGCATACGACAACCCCATCACACAAGGAGATTTGCCAAATGCACAGAGAATAGCAAATAAAAAAGGCCTGTAAATCACATGGCATCGGGTAAGTAGGCCCGTAGGAGTGGCAGGTTTGGTTTTGTGTTTTCTCTTCCTTTGTCTTTTGAGGGGGAGCCTGTCCTGATGGTACTGCCCCTTGTTCAGCACCTTTCTTAGGGCAGCTGCATGAAAAGTAGAAGGAAGAAAGGAGCATTTGCTTTCCTGTCTCTCTTGATTTAGCCAGGTGTGAAACTGTACAAACAGTTGTCTCTGCTGTTAAATAACTCCTTAATAACTCTGCTGATTGACAGGGTTTCTGAACAGAAGCCACCAAAGACGCTTGCTAACCACTGCTTGTCTAGCGGCACTACGGATCAGAGGCAGCTGCCTCTGAGATGTGCTTTCTGTCAGGTTGCATTGGCATGCTATGCTTGATTTCTGTATAAATAGTGTTACTCATCAGCTCAGGCAATGAAATTCCTTTGACACATGATACCTGCTGTGCTCCCAGATTGTGCTTTTTTAATATCTTAGGTGCTGTTATGTCTGAGACAGTTCTTGTACTTGATGAATTCTATCTGACAATTTCCCTTTCAATTTTCCCTCATCACACCCCGTATATTTATATATTCTCTTTCAGGTGGGATTTGTAATCTTTCTACCTTGATACATTCACTCCTAAAATGAACACTAAGGGATTATTCCTATTGCGTGCTGCAGGTGTTCAGCTCAGACTTTCTACACTGCTTCCACTTGCCCCTCTGACCCCAAAATTGGTCTCACTTTTCTCCAATGGCTGTATAGGGGATAAACACTCCTAATTTTTCCTGTCTCAATTGTATCTAATTTATATACTGGAAGTAAATAGTACAGCTACTCCCACTGACCTTCCACATTTAGCTTCCAGTAATGTTTCTGTTCATACACGTCTAACCCTGCAAACACCTCCATGTCTTTGTGTGTGCCCTGGCAGAACTGTAGCCTGTGTCATTCTGTTGAAAAATCAGGACCCTCCTGGTTTTCAAGGAAACTACAAATCCCCAAAACATTCCTACTGAAATCCATGGACACTACTGGAGCCTGGGATAGCATTTATCAGACATTTATTATTATAGAATCATAGAATCATTTAGCTTGGAAAGGACTTTTAAGGTCATCGAGTCCAACCCTAAACCTAGCACGACCAAGTCCACCACTAAACCGTGGCCCTAAGCACCACATCTACACATCTTTTAAATACCTCCAGGAATGGTGACTCCACCACTTCCCTGGGCAGCCTGTGCCAGTGCTTGACAACCCCTTCAGTGAAGAAATTCTTCCTAATATCCGATCTAAACCTCCCCTGGTGCAACTTGAGGCCATTTCCTCTTGTCCTATCGCTTGTTACTTGGTAGAAGAGACCGACCCCCACCTCTCTACAACCTACTTTCAGGTAGTTGTAGAGAGTGATCAGATCTCCCCTCAGCCTCCTCTTCTCCAGGCCAAACACCCCCAGCTCCCTCAGGTGCACCCCATCAGACTTGTGCTCCAGACCC
>NW_009633725.1:0-3277 GCF_000690535.1 Cariama cristata
TCCAAACACAGCACTGTACCAGTGACTATGAAGAAAATTAACTCTAGCCCAACTGAAACCAGGACAAGAGGGTAGTGGTCAATGGCTCAATGTCCAGATGGAGATCAGTGACAAATGACATCCGTCAGGTGTCTGTATGGGGACCGGTACTGTTTAAAAATCTTCATCAATGACATGGACAGTGGGATCGAATGCACCCTCAGCAAGTTTGCAGATGACAGCAAGGGGTGTGGTGTGGTGCGGTTGACACACCTGAGGGGTGGGATGCCATCCAGAGGGACCTGGACAGGCTTGAGAAGTGGAACCAAGTAAACCCCATGAGGTACAACAAGCCCAAGGGCCAGGTCCTGCACCTGGGTCAGGGCAACCCTGAGTATCAATATAGGCTGGGGGATGATGCGATTGAGAGCAGCCCTATTGAGAATGACTGGGGGGGTACTGGTAGATGAAAAGCTCAACATGACCCAGCAATGTGCAATTGCAGCCCAGAAAGCCAACTGTATCCTGGGCTGCATCCAAAGCAGTATGACCAGCAGGTCAAGGGAGGGGATTCTCCCCCTCTACTCCACGCTGGTGAGACCCCCCCTGCAGTACTACCTTCAGCTCTGGCATCCTCGGCACAAGAAGGACACGGACCTGTTGGAGAGAGTCCAGAGGAGGCCACAAAGATAATCCGAGGGCTGGAGCACCTCTCCTATGAAGACAGGCTGGGAGAGTTGGGGTTGTTCAGCCTGGAGAAGAGAAGGCTCCAGGAACACCTTGTTGCAGGCTTTCAATACTTAAACAGGCTTGTAAGAAAGATGGGGACAGACTTTTTAGTAGGGCCTGTTGTGATAGGACAAGGGATAATGGTTTTAAACTAAAAGAGGGTAGATTTAGACTGATATAAGAAAGAAAATTTTTACGATGAGGGTGGTGAAACACTGGAACAAGTTGCCCAGAGAGGTGGTAGATGCCCCATCCCTGGAAATATTCAAGGTCAGATTGGACAGGGCTCTGAGCAATCTGACCTAGTTGAAGGTGTCCCTGCTCATTGCAGGGGGGTTGGACTAGGTGACCTTTTAAGATCCATTCCATCCCAAACTATTCTATGATTCTGTACCGGCTTGAGGAACGCTATGCCTTTGAACCTGTGCTGCTGAAGGTGGCGTAACTTCTCTGCATTGGTGTGCCACCACGGGATGCTTATTTGCCAATTTAACAGAACTGAGCGGGATGTTTGGAGCAGTTGTGCAGGGATGGTGAGTGAGGAGCAGGGGGAAGGTGAGGATGGAGATGAGACTGATCAGTGTTTCATCACTGAAGAGAAATGGGTGTAGTTTAACCTTGGCTCTTACATTGTAAATGATGTTCATCCCTGGCCATGTGGCTGCTTATGGCTCTGATGCAGCCTATGGATGGTGTGAGAGCTTTCTAGTGGAGCATTACATAGTCTGCAACAGGATTTGGGCAGTTTTTAATATACCTGCAGAAGTGGAAAATTCCCTTTGGGGGTATGGAGAAAGCTAATCTGTTTGAAGGAGGAAAGAAAGGTGAATACCACTGAGGTGGAGGCATCATGATGTCCTGTCAGTGTCTCCCAGCAGCTGGAGGGAGGTGGATCGGGGGTATGGCACTGGTGTGATGCCATGCCAGAGCTTGTCGACAAAATGCAGGGAGACACAACTCATACAGACCATCCCTGAGACAAATGAGCTCTTTGCAGGGGTAAATGCAGAGCTGCATTAGCTGAGTCTCAATACTACGAGAAGCAGCTGAGTGATAAAATGTTTTACTTGGTGACATTTTTGCACACTCCTCCAACACTGTCTTATCGTCTAACAGCACATTGTTTGCTGGCTCTGGGAAGCTACTGCATGTTCACAGAGATGCTGATGGACTGAACCTTTTCTAGGGACTCCAGACGTGCTGGAACATGTGCCATTTATTCCTACTTTAGCAGTATTCACAATATCCCTAGTGTGGGCTGGGCGCAGGAAAGCAGCCCTTCCCCGAGAGATCACACGTGGCTGTGGTCAGTCAGGAAATGGGGAGGACAGAGGCTGCGGTGGGACCACGCTGCCCAGCCCCATGTCACCCAGCACAAGCCCCAGCCCTGAACTTGCTAACATGAGCTTCTCCTCTGCACATGAACATTTACATTGAGTTTTGATATTAGCATTTCAGATTTGAGCATTGACCATGAATGAAAGCATTTATTCCTACATAATAAAATCCCTCAATTTCCATATAAACCCCACCTGTAATGAAAACCGTTGTTGACAAACAAATAGCAATAAATAAATAGGTGGCCTCCACTTTATAATTTAAACATTGTCAAAATGTGGCCATGGAGGTGTCCCATCCCCTCGCAAAATACCACGCATGGCAGACAAGTGCCAGAACGATGACTTTGCTGGTGAGAGTTGGGGGTCCGGGAGCCACACTGGTACCGGCCACCCTGCACTTATCTTCACTTGCCAGCTCAGGTGGCACCGTGCAGTCCGTCAGGTCCCCTGCACGGGGGACATCAAGCGCCGTCGTGTTGCGAGGGCCCAGGAAGGCACAGTGCAGCCCTTTGATCGACCCCCTGCGTGTTGCAGTCCACCGCCAGAACCAAAGCATCTTGCAGTCACATTTCCAGGGGTTGTGGGATAAAAACACGTACTTCAGTTTTGGCAGCTCAGCGAACAAGCGGATGGGGAGAGAACTGAGGTTGTTCTTACTCAGGTGAAGGAAGTGCAGCTTGTTTAAATACAAGAAAGCGGAGTCTGAGATCGAGGAGATCTGGTTGTTGTTCAGGTACAAGTTTCTCAAGTTCAGCAGATGTCTGAAGGTGCAGTCGACAGCAGTGATTCTGTTGGCTTCAAGGTGCATGGTCTTGAGCTGGATCAATCCGTCGAAAAGCTGATTAGGCAAATCAGCGATGAAGTTGTGTCCTAAATTTAACATGCCCAATCTGAGAAGCTTTGTAAAAGCGCCATTTTGAATGATCCATATCCGATTCTTCCTGAGATTCAGATCATACAGGGTTTCCAGGTCCTTCAGGGAATCTCTGCCAATGGCTTCTATGTGGTTGCCCTCCAGGGACAGCCTGGTGAGGCTGGAGAGGTTTCTAAAAGCTTGTGGGACATACCGCATGTTATTGGAGGCTAAATCGAGTCTTTCTAAAGAAGGCAGGTGTGAAAATAGAAGTGGGTGGATTTCGAAGATATTGCAGTGGGACAAATCCAGGCTGATGAGGTTTAATAGTCCTCTGAAAGTGCTTGCATGCAGGTAGGTGAGGCGTGAGTTCCTG
>NW_009633725.1:3308-18089 GCF_000690535.1 Cariama cristata
AGCTCTCGCAGCTTACTGAGAGCATGGAAGGTCCCAGGGGACAGGAAAGTCAGATTGTTTCCATCTAGCCAGAGGCTGTGGAGGAAAGTCAGGTTTCTGAAGGTGTTGGTGGTAAGAATCCGCAAATAATTATTGGAGAGGTTTAGAGAGATGGTGGATGCTGCTATTTCTCCAGGGAGAGCTCTCAGTCCAGCTCTGTTACAGTGAATAATCTCTTCAGGTGCACATTTGCACATGCTTGGGCATGAATCAGAGATATTCAGACTCAGCCCAGCCTTTGCTGCACAAGTAAATATAAATATAACAAGAAAGAACATGACCAGCCACAAGTCAGCCACCGCATCTAATAGCTGATGGATAGTAGAGAAGGAGGCAAGAAAAAGAGCATGTACCTTTTGGATAGGTGAACCGCGAGCATTGCAGGGTTGGTTGGGCTGTGCTTTTAGTGCACAGTGAAAATAAATTAGCTGGTTCTTCCTGCTGCAGACCAATGAGGATTAAGTCTTTAGGCAGATAAAAGCCGATTAAGTGCCGCCTTGTTGTGAAGAGCATTACTGAGAGGCAGGGAGATTTCTCAGCTGAGCATCACGCTCTGACAGTGGTTTTTCCCACCTCCTGCCCACTGCAAACAGCAATAGGTAACAAACTTCCCTTGGGATCTGCTTGGGAGAGGCTCCTGTTCCTGGGCTGATCACCATTCTCAGGATCTGCTTGGCAGTTTGCTCAAAAAAATCCTGTTTTGGGGGGATGGATTTTTGTACTTTTCTCCAGTTAGGGCTTCAGCAAAGGCAACTGAGAGTGTCTCTGCCATCAGCTGTGAGATGGGGGGCTCTCACCTTGGTATGGCTGCACGTGCTGGCAGATGCCCTGGGCTCAGGCCGTGATCTGAATACTGAGGAAAGCGGAGCTGGGACTGAGCCCTATGCACAGCCCTGTCGATGGCTGTAACTCCTCTGCAGTAAAACGGAAGACTGTAAGGAGCTGTGCAAGACTCACACTGTCTGCCAGCCAGGAATATGCAGGGGAGTGCTGTGTCCTGGTGAAGCCTCTTCTTGGGATGAGCCCTGAGCCATCTATGAGTGGTAAAATATGATCTCTGTGGGCAAAACGCAGAGCATCCCAAGAGCATGCTGCCCTTCCCAGGGCACTGCCTGTCTCCAGCAGGTCTGAAGATGCCACTGAGCAGCTGGAGCTGGGCTTGGGTCCCTAAAAACTCATGTCCTTGCGTCCCTCTCCGGTTTTTATCCTATATCCAGAATGCAAAGGAAAAGTGCAGTCGGAGGGGGGGCTGATTGGTGCACCCAGCAGCCAGGGATCAGCAGTCTGCAGGCTGATTATTTTGCTTATGATGCCAAGAGGACTAGACCTGGGCCTTGCAGCTGTTGTGTCAGCAGGGCAACCGATGACACTGTTGCTACTCGTGTCTTTTCTCACTCTTAATTTTTGTTTCCCCCCTCACATCTCTCTGCTAGAGTATATATTTTTTATATGTTTGAAGCACCTTCTCTCAGCCCCCTCCCTTCAGGTGCATTTCCCTGCTCTTAATTTCTTGGTCTGTCTGAGTTTTTTTCTTTTTCATGTTTTAGAGATTTGGGTTTCCTTTCTCTCCCCTGCTCTGTCAGCTCTGTCCAGACAGTGGCTAAAAACCCAAATATATGATATGCCTAACTGTAAGTGTGAATTGGACAAATTTGCAGATCCATTGTTTTCTCGGCGGAAGATTCGGCTTCCTGTGCTGTTAAATCGCTGTGTTGGCTTCAGCTAGTTCTGTTCTCTTCTTCATTTTTTCAAGCAACAAGCCCCCAAAGAGTAGCTTCTCCCTGGAAGCTTGGCTGCGATGGCCACATTGTGTAATGGAGACCATGTTCCAGCTGTAAACAACATCATTTATTTAGTTAGACAGGCTTTGCTGCAGTGTTACTAGGGGCCAAAAGCTGGTTTTTCACCCTGAGAGCAGCAGTGATGGCACCTTGCCAAAGGCCTTGTCCTAGGAGCCCTGGAGGAAGGTGGAAATGTGCACTGCTCGTCCCATCCAGCTACTCATGTTTGAGGCCATGCCAAAGGTTTTGGTGGGTGAATCTTTATTTTCTGTATTCCTGGCTCAACTGGGATTGCTCTTTCAAGCACATCACTTTGGAGGAGTGTCCTGCTGCTGAGATCTTCACAGCTTCTCTTACCTGCTGCTGCATCACAGCTATGAATATCCACTGCTCCATGACTTTCCCTGTGCATCCCTGTGAAGCACACAGGTTCCTGCTGGTTTCTGTGAAAGATGAGTGAGCTACTCTGTGTCTGCTAGGAATGCTCTCACCTCTAGCTGAAGTTTTGTAGCTCAGGCTGAGAAAGATGAATAGCTTACTCTGGTGTCCTTTCTGTTCTACACAGGCTTTGTTTCTGGTTGTAATTCCAGCAGTGTTGCCATGTTCTAGCCCTTATTGAAGCCCAGTGCTCTCTCTAATTCTCCCTGATTTCATATTGGAAATTTTCAGAGACCAAAAGCATGCAGCTCTTAGAGCTTAGTGTTGCCAGATGTTGCTTAACTGGACTAAAACACAGTGGCGAAACAGGACCACACAGCTGCAGAAGGTCTCCTTGCCTCAGAGCTTGTAGGCCCAAGGAAGCCCGTTAAGTATCAGAAAGACCAGATTTTTATACCTTGTCATGGGTTTGGCGACTCCAGCTGCACCCTGTAATGATTTCACGATGCATGGTGGGTGGCAGCTGCCTTGCCAGGATTTTGGCTGTGGCTGCTGCCTGGGCCACACTGACTGATGGCAGCTCTGGTTGCAACTGCCCTTGGATGGAAGCAATGCAGCAATGTGCCATCACTCAACACTGTGGAGAGCTAAACCTTTGCTGGGGGTTGAGTGTTGATCTGAGATAAATGATTGCAGGTGTATCCTGTGTGTGCTGCAGTGCTCAGTGCTCCTTTGCAAGATGCAGTCAGCGTTGCTGGTCCAGCTTCAGCTTCCTGAGCATCATTGCCTCAGTCAGCAGTAGCCAGCGACGCTACCACATCAGATGCTGCAGAGACAAGGTAAAGACTGGGTCCTCGAGAAGAAAAACTACATGATTTTTCTGTCTGGTTACTTTCTTAACAAATACTTTCCCACTATGGTCCATTCAATTAAGAGCATTCAGCTCTTGGGCTGTCTTTTCCAGGCTCAGTTCTTTGTGCTCCACATGCAGGGATTTTGGTTGTCTCACTCCATCTGCTAGGAGGGTTTTCTGGAGTGCATCATGTGTTTTGGCTGAGGTGGCTCATCCTTCTGGATTTAATGGAAAGTCTGAGCCACTGCAAGTCTTCTGTTAAAATGTATTCCGCCCATTGCATGACCATGATTGTGTTTTGTCTTTTCTTCAGTCACTGATTTATCTGACATTTGGGATTTATAGCCCAACACACCCACTTCAGAAATTGTTTGTAGCTAATGTCAAGAGCCTTGCCTAATACTGTGGATTTTAAGGAGCTGTATTCTCTTTACTGGATTGAGGTTTGATACAAGCAGTCCAAACATCTACTTTGGGGTGGTCTTGCTGGTCTAATGAGTTAAAAGTCTAATGAGCAAGGTTTGCTTTCTTTAAACTTTTTAGTGGGCAAAGGTGGGGGGAGCAGAACCACTTAATAGCTTTGTTGATTGAAAGAAGGATTAAATAAGTTGGAATACTGAAGTGTAAGGAATATTCTGACTTCCTCAAAGCTTTATCTAGCTTGTGAACTCTCTTTCATGCATACCTCAGCATTTTTGGTACATAAGACAAATTCCTAACAAAAGCACTTAAAAAGTGGGAAATGACGCTTGCAGTGAGTATAGTTCAAAACAGTGAAGAAAGGAAGATTTTCATTTTTAAAGGATGTCTGGAAAGAGACCTCCTGGGTACTCTAGCTTTATAAAACTGTCTACAGAGTCCTAGCTCTTCCTAAAAAAATAACTTTGAGACCCTCAAAGAAAATGTGAAGTACGCTCCTACATCCTTTAAATGCCAGATTATGTACAAGTATATTAATAAAGCAGAAGTATAGATGGGAGGGAGCTCTCTCACACAAGCTGTGGGCATCATTGTCTAGACTTCTGCTGCTCATCACAGCAACTGGTCTGGGAGAAGTGAGCAGAAGAAAATTACCTGTGATGAAAAATTGTTCTTTATGAAACCTGAATGTGGGTTCCTGTTGCAATCTGGCTGAGCAGTTCTCAATTGTTGAAAAGCTGTGCTTCAGCCCTAGCAGGGTCAGCGGGATTTAGGCTCTGTGCCCGTTGTGGGCAAGCCCTGGTGCCTGGTGGTTTATCTTTATCTGGGGCCATGGCTCAGAGCTGTGAAGCACTCGGGAACGGAGCTCTGGCCAAGTCCTGCTGCCTTCAGCAAGGCCAGGCGTGCTGTGGTCCCCCCCCAAAAGCAGACAGTGGTGCCAGGGCGCATGTGCACTCACTGCCTTTAATAGCAACGAGTGCAGCATGTTTTCAAAAAGTGACTTGTGTGCTTGTTTTCTTTACTACTTTTAGTAACTTGTAAAATGCTTAGGGCCAATTATTTGAACAAACAATGTCATGGAGGATAATCTCAGTCTTGGCAGTGTTATCGGCTGGACACAAACATCTCATAAAAGAAATGCTTTGGAAAAGTTTTCTGCATGCTGGAGGTGGAAAGGGCACTTCTCTTCCCTCCAAACCGCCTCTGCCACACTCTAGACACTAAATTTCTTCAAAAACTGACTTCTTCCAACGTGTAAGGTCCATTGAATGGGACCAGAGCTCTCTGATACTGTACTTTCATGGGTCCTGGCCAGGTAGCCCTTGTGTTCACTGCTGTGCTGCTGCAAAGTGGAAAAGCAGGGCTTTCCCCAGGCCTGCTCAGTGCTTCCAGGTGAAATCGTGGCTCCAGGAAGGAAAGTGAAACACTGACCAAGGTCTTCCTTTTAAAAATGCTAATAGTTCTCCCTCCTGGCCAAAACACTGGCTTTGCAGACACCCACTGTCAGAACTGATTGTGCTTCAGAGGTACATGAGACAGTGTTAAGACCCAGCATGCCAAGGCAAGAGCCATGGATGCTGGATGTGAGCAGGACTCACTGCCTCAGCATCAGTTTTCAACTGGTTGCTGCTCACAACTGCTTTCCTCCCTAAGACCTCAACAAGGGTGCAAGAAAGCAGTCTTCTCTGCAGGAGTCCCCTGGGGATGGGGAAGGATGAGGCAGATACTCCAAACTTACTTGCGAGACTGAGCAATTAATCCCTAAAGAAACCCTTGAACAAACAAATACAGGAAGGAGGAATGCATATAAAAGTTTATGGAGTGCTAGGGGAATCCAGCTGCAGGCGGGATGGTTTTGGTGAGCGTGTGCAAGAGGCCTGGTGTTCAGAACGATGCAAACATGCCATCGAGCACAATGGAAATCATCGCTCCCCCGGCAGTGTGTGGGTGCTGGATCCCCAGCTCCTGTCGCCAGCACCTGGGAGCAGGGAGTCAGGGCATCCTGCTGGAAATCAGCACCAAAGGGGTCAGAGCCATACTGACCTACATTGGGTTATGCATCTTGGGGAGCACATTTATGAGACATTTTTTTCCGCTCTTGCTTTCTCCAGAAGGAACAAATCAAGCCATGAAAACAGTCTGCATCCAGATCCCACATTGCTTTGAGGATTTGGCAGGCTGGCAAGGTTTAACCTCAAGAGCTGGCTCTGACAGTCTGCCAGCACAGTCAGATACTCTGCCTGTTCGGAAGATTCCATCCCTGACAGCAGCGCTTCCCTGCAAAACCCAAGACCTAGGACTTGGAGTGCATGAATCCTTTTTTTTTTTTTTTTTTTTTAATTTCCACAATGGATCAGAAGTTGTTATTTGAATTGTGGGGTTTGTGTAGATGGCTTTTTGGGGTTTGAGTTGGGTTTTTTTAAAATACTTCTAGTGACCTCTTTAGGTGCATGGGCTTAAGAATTGAAAGATAAACTGAGTACTGCATGTGAACATGCAGCAAAATTTCTTGCTTCTCTTGAATTGGGATTTTTGTTTTCTTGGTATAAAAGACATGCATAAAATCCTTCCCCAAATACATGCCCCAAGAAGAACTAACTCCTCACCATTTAACATCAAACAGGTCTTCTTGTGGTAAAAACTCCCAGCTTTTGTAACTTTGCAGCCAGACAAACAGTAAAAAGGCCAAAGAGTTTGCCCCTGTGCTGAGCTGTGTGCTGGACTCTGATGCAGCAGATCCATGCGCTGGATTTACCAGCCTGGCTGTGGAAGCTGGACAAACGTGTCCTCCAAGCTCAAGGGGCAATAGTTCAGCTGCAACACTACGTGGCACAAGGCTGGCTTGTGCATGGACAGCTTGGGCCTGTCTATCCTGTGTACCTTCTATTTCACAGCCATTTGTGTACAGGCAATGCTCAGAAATAGTGGGAGGAAGAAAGAAATCGTGGGGGAAATAGAAGAGGAAGGGGTTTTGTGCATCATCTAAATGGAGCTTTGGAGGGAGAACTTGGGATCAGATAAGGAATGGGATGCATTGAGCACTGGTAGGGGGAAGAATAGGAGGAGGATTTGGCAAGAAATGACTCCCGTTGCACCAGGTGCGTCAGGCCTATCTCTCATCTTTTAAGAAGTATGAACCCAGCACAAACAGTTTTGGAGGTAGAACAGAATAGACACAGTCAGTATCTGTGAGGATCAAAAGCGCATCTGGAAAGGAAAACTCCATAGTTAAATCTAAACAATTTGTGTTTATTATCTTTGCAAAATAAACATTCTCATGCATTTGACTTCTTCCCCTGCTTACAAAGCATGCTGGATGTTTGATGAAGGACAGAGCAAGACCTTTCACTGGTCGTTTGTGTGCAAAGCGACTAGCGGCAAGAATTCCTGGCTAAGGGTGTCCTGTGACATACTGTTAGTAAAAAATTGAATGAATATGGGTCAGAGTGAGTGCTGACATTTCAGGTCACTTACCTGAGGGCCAACAGCCCTCTGGACCTGAGGCAGTTCAGGGGGGACTGGTGGCAAAAGGTGCATTTCTTCTCCTTTGTCTGCACTTGCACATCCTGCGTGCTCCTACTGACTTGCTTGGTAGATGTTTGGTTTGAAGAAAGGACAGAGCTCTTGCAGCGTGTCTCTAGAAGGTGCATTGTCTGTTTAATGCCTCTTAAACAAAATAACAAGTGTCCTGATAGCAGTTGTAGCATGTGGGAACTGAGTGCAAATCTTCATCTTAAAGCTTTTTGGTTAAGTCTTGACTTTTTCAGCCCCCAAGCTATTATGGATGTTACTGTTTCCTTTACATATTTTCTTTATTTTTTGTTGAGTAATGCAAATTTAGTGGTTCCAGGGTGTCTCCCCTCCTTTTCTCCCTGTTCCATGACAACTTTAGATGAGGGTGAGGAGGAATGAGTGGGAAAAGGAAGAGGAAGGGATGCCCAAAAATCAAACTAAACATTTGTGGAATGAGTGAGTGTGTACATTGGGGAGGTTCATATATGTATCTCAAGATAAAAAGGATGTGCTGACATGTATATTGTCTAACCCTGGCTGTGACATGCAGTGCTTGAGCCTTTGGGATAGATGAGGTCTCCCACCCTGTGCAGTGACTTGGTACTACCCTCCCTCAAGACACCTGTGATATTTGGGTCTGTTTCTGGATGAGCTTGGGTCGAGCCCCAGCTGGTGATGGAGAGCCAGCCAGCTGTACCTGGCTGGGGCAAAGGGACATGTCACTGGCGGGGACTTCTGTGGTTGCTTTCCATCTGGCATATGCAGCCTTGCCTGAGGAGCACAGCACACGTTTCCCCAGTAGATAAGACTTATGCAAGCTTACTTTGACCCAATGCTTATGCTCCAGGAGCTCCCTTCGCACTCCTTCCAGGGACAGGAGGCTGGGGCCAGGCGGAGCGTGCGATGCAAGGAAGAAGCAGATGTAAAAACTCAATTTATTGTGATTGGGAAGTTGGCGGGAGCACACAGCCTTGCTGATCTGCTCACTTCGGTCGTGTGCTACCCCAGTGCACGCTCAGAGCCAAGCCTGCGCTCTGCCACGTGGATTTGTCCTGCTGCTCTCCTCGGTTTAAGCAGTGTGCATGTCTTTGCAAGGACTTGGGCAGTGGCTTTCCCGTCTTACTAACTGGAAGACTGGATCATTCCCCTCACACAGGCAATGCTGGCGTGAATGCTCTGATGTTCCTCCACTTTCTGTCTCTGCGTGTTCACGTTATGGTCATCTCTGCCAGGACTAACAGCCTATTCCACTCTTAAACGTGTTAGGAAGTGCTGAGACTCCAGAGAGTGCATGGGAATCCCCCTGCCCTCCGAGATGCATGAATCCTTCATGGAGGCTTGCATGTGTTGCAAGTACACGTCAGAGGCAGAAAGGGGTTGCATGTGGGTGTATCCTCTTGGCCCAAGAGCTGTAGTAGAAAACCGTAGAGATATTTGTGTGAATTTCCTTTTTCTTTCTCTCTTGCTTGCTTTTTTTTTTTGGTTGTCTTGTTCCTCTCTCCTGATTTACTGCATGTGCTCACGTGGCCTTGGAAAGGGGGGTTCTCAAACTGTTTTGCTTCCAAAAGGAAAAGAAGCTGGCAGGCGTTCATATTTCAGTTCTCGAGTTATGTAGGTTAAAGTCTCCCAGTGGGAAAATGGAAGATATGAGAAAGCAGATTGCTGGTGGTGATACTCGCTAGAAGAAAAACAGAAAAAAGGAGCATGTAATTCTAGAGCTACATCCAGACGAATGTGAGATTTGAGAGGTATGTTTTCTATCTGCTGTTAGAGCATAATTTCCATTGATTTGATTCAGTCTGTGGTAAAATGCCTCATTGTGTCTTAAGTAATAGTAGGAATGACTAGTTTAGAAGCGGATTCTAAGCCACTAGTTGTTCATGTGCAGAGGGGGGAAGAGTGTTTGTCAATTAAACCTTTTTCTCAGTAATGTAGCTAAAATGAATTATGGTGTGGTCCTTCTATTAGGACTAAGTCAGATGATACGTAATACTTTGTGACTAGTTCTGAGATTTCAGCTTCTGTACTTGAAAGTGAGGGGTTCAGGACACAAGAGTTAAGGGTGAAACGGGGCTCCAGACCCTCTCCTGAATCTTTGTCGTACCCAAACAAAAAGCTTTCCTCTGGTTTAAGACCTGTGTGATTACAGAATGTGGGCTTCTGATCCAGTATTTGGGATTTTAAATACCAACACTCTGCAGAAATGTGCATTAATATTCTGTTAATGAATTTTCATTGTTGAGACAATGTAATTAAAATTAATTTTTTGTCAGTATATTGAAGGTAGCATATTGGATATTTTGCGTTCAGCAAATGATAAGCTATGGTACACTAAACTGTTAATACAGAAACATACATTTGAAAAGATCAGTTGCCGCCTTTTAAATGAGATCATTACCCAACTCTGTTTTCTGGTCTTGGTCAAAATTTCTGCTGTTTTTAGGGTCCCTTGAGAATTCTTAAGTCCCTGACCGGTTCCATAAGGACTTAATTAAAAAGGAATTGTCTCTTTCTATTATGTAAAATAAAATATTTGGGTATGATAATCTTCTTTATTGACTATAAAGTCTTAAAGTTTGAAAAATGCCCTGCTTAGAGTGCAGACACAAGTTGTTGAACTGGAACAAAGACAGACTTGTCAATTAACTCTCCTACTTTAGCTGTTTCATAGGTACTTTTTCCCCTACTGAAACCCAACCCTTATCTTTCTAAATGAATGTCAAATACTGCTGTTAAATCCAATATCTGCAAGGACTGAGTACTTGATTGTCTATTGTTTGTATCTACATTGAAAATATTTCTTTTACTCTTCTGATTAAAAGCCGCCATGAGGGCAGGAGATGCAGATTTCCTTTGAGAAGGACTCTGACAGTAAATGATATTTTGCAAAAACCCTTCAGTATGTTTGTATCCAGCCCTGTGAATTAAAAAAAAAGTCACAGCTTGCTTTCCTACCAGCCTTATTAAAAGTTTGCTTTCATGCCTGTGAAGTCCCAGGAGACCCTCAAGTGTGAAGTACCTGATCCTCACTGGCGAGTGCTGCCTTTCTACGTTATTTTAACTGCACAGAGTGCTGGAAATAGTACGAAAAAGCCAAGAAAAAGATCACAAGGAGATTCAGTGCTACCTTTGGTCACAGAAGTTCCCAAAGTATATCCAGCTCCTGAGACAATAATCTTTCTCCTCTGCTGGCCACAGAAAGCACCATCTGTAATCACAGATAAAACCCAGCTGCTCACTTCTCTGCCAGGCTAATTAAAAAGTGCTGTGACCTCCCTAGGGCTAATTGTGTCCCGTCAGTGGGACAGAGGAAAGGAGTCCAGCAGGGTTGCCTGGTATTTCAGTACTCAGCCTACTGACATAATTTTAAATGGTTTTTATTTTATTATGACTGTGTGATTCCAGAGCTAAGCCGGCTGCAGAGTGTATGTCTAACACACGGTTTCTGATCTGCAGGTGAGCGACGTGATAGGAAAGTGCTGCTAACACATGAATTTCCTGCAGAACCTCCCTTTCTACCAGCACCAACATGCAGAGCAACTACTCGCTGGTCATCACCACCAGAGAAACTCTCCAAGTCTTCTATACAGCACTGACAAACTCATCGTCTGCATTGCACTCACCCCCTCCCTGCCCACTTACCTCTTCAGATTATCAGTTTTCACTAATTCCAGCACTCTTCTCTGTGATTTTTGTTCTGGGATTGGTTGGCAACAGCGTGGTGGTTGTGGTGCTTTGTCGTCACAGTGGTCCCCAAACAGTTGCTAATATCTACATTTTCAACCTGGCTATGGCGGATTTGCTGTGCCTCGTCACCCTTCCCTTCTGGGCTACCTACTATGCACAGGGGTACAACTGGCTCTTTGGGTCTTTCATGTGCAAAATCTCCAGTTCTGTCCTGTGTTTGAACATGTTTGCAAGTATATTTTTCATTACGTGCATGAGCGTGGACCGGTACCGCGCTATTGTCCATCCTATTCGCTCTCAAAGAAGAACTCCACAACAAGCATATTTAATAGCATTGGTCGTGTGGGGCCTTGCCTGTTTGTCCTCACTCCCAACTTTTTATTTCCGTGACACTCACTACATTGAAAGCTTGGGGGTGAATGCTTGCATTATGGCCTTTCCTTATGAGAATTACGCAAAATGGTCTGTGGCAACAGCCTTCCTGAAAAATGCACTCGGCTTCTTCATCCCCTTGACAGTGATCACCACATGTTACATCTGGATCAGGAGGCACTTGCTCAAAGCACAGGAGTTTGGGAAAAACAAGCAGAAGAGGGACAAAGTCCTAAAGCTGGTGGCTGCTGTTGTTGTGGCCTTTTTAATTTCCTGGCTCCCATTCCACATTTTAACATTTTTGGATGCCTTGGCTCATATGAACATCATTAACAACTGTGACGTGACAGGCATCATCGACACGGCGCTGCCGTTTGGCATCTGCATGGCATTCGCCAACAGCTGCATCAACCCTTTGCTGTACTGCTTTATTGGGAACCAATTCCAGGAGAAGCTGCATCGCTTGTTTAAGCGGCGAGTTTATCAGTTCAACAGCCATCGAGAGAGCTCTTCTTTGAGGAAAGGGAGCTGCTTCAGAGATGCTGAGACCCCCATGGGCAGGGAAGGGGGGACCGAGTCCTTGCTGTAGGCACTGGGGCATGATGTGGGATGATGTCAGTGCAGCTGGCTGTCCCTGCAGGGGTGACATTCCTCTCTCCTCTTCCCTTTGTTTTGTGCCCATTCTTTCACCGACTGTTTGAAGGGGAATCTGTTCTTCTCATACATGAGGATTTATTCTTCCTTTCTGCAATGAGCACTCAAGTTTTACACAGAGGAAAGATTCTGGCAAATAAATATATTGATGGCATTTTAAACACCAGCTTCTTTGTGGCTGAGCTCAGGCGAGTGTTTAGTGTAACACAAAAAGACAAAATATACCGAAGGACCATTGCACAATAGCTACAATTGTGTAGGTGCTGAGTATTATACCCTAAGCTGATTTTCTAAAAGAGATTCTCACTAGAGAGTGTGTAAATAAAGCAGTGCAGATACTTCTGTACCTATCTGTAAGAAAATATTTTGACCTTTGTTTTATATATATATTTTTTTAAAATGTATGGCTAGAGATACCGTATTTAAAATGCATCAAATATATTGCCTGCTTACTTAGGCCTGGGATCCTGAGAACAGGAGGAGAAATGGTTCTCTAAACTGCTGGAGGTAGGAGGGTATTCTTGGGGGAAAGTACAACCACAGGCATGTTTTTATACTTTTCTCATAGCAGGTAACAGGTTGGCCAGATGGTCCTTTGCTTTGATTCAGTGTAGTCACTTTTGACAGTAATGCCTCAGGAACTGCACATATCGTGTCCCACTGCTACATGGGCATGCTAAGTCCCATGCACTGTTCAGCAGCCTTCTGCAAAGGACTTGCTGATTGTCTAGACTTTTTGGATTTTAAATGTCAATTACTACTGTAATTTTGGGGTACTGTGTACAGAAAGCCTAAGTGACTCTGTGTTGACACCCAGAAGCAAAACCATGGCGTGACTCCTAAGACCTACCCACATCTCAGTATAGGAGTTTACTCATTTGTAAATAGAAGAAAGGAGGTGGGGGAAGTATACGGCAAATACTGATTCTATTTTGAGATTGCTTTTGATGATTATTTGAAATTTTCTTTTGCTGGAGAGATACTGGTCCTCTTGGACCCTTCAGAAAGGATCGTGTTTGATAGGTTCAATTAAAAAGAGGGATCTCTTAGCACCTTGCTCAGTTGCCAGCAGGTTGTCCCCAGGCTGGGTGACCCAGGGAGACCGAAAGATTGTTAGCTTCAGGGAATTCTCTCTGACAAGTTACTCTTGAGGTCTGCATTAGCAGTTTTGGGTCCATGGGTCAGAAATTACACCTGCCGGTTGGTTAACCAGGAGTCTGGCCTCCTTGGAAGTCCCAACACTGGCTGGTTGCTGGAAGCCGTGGGAACCTGGTGCAGGAGACATCCTTGACTGTAAGGGTAGAGGTAAGTTACTTCACTGGTGCCCATGAAAATGGAATTATTCAAGAAATGTGCCAGTCTTAAAGGGATGCGAGATGAAAAGTTTGTGCAGAACTTAGCAAAATGGGGACTTGACCACAAATAACCTCCTCTTCTTGTCCTGTTCTGATGTTCTGTAATAGGGTATGTAGCTGGAGAGATGCTTGTCCTGGAAAGTGGAAGAGCCACTAATGCGTCTCCCCTGGAATGTTTTTGTTGAAAATGTTCCGAGGAGCTAATAGTGTCTGGGGCATCGGATATTTCTGGAAGGACAAACTGTTAATTGCTTAGCAATGAGCACAACAACACAATCATGCTACAGCAAAACAAATCATCATGCTAAGAAAATTACCAGGTGCCAGGCACAGCAGAGTAATAAGAGGTTGCGGAGGCTTTTTACCTTTGCTGCAATGCAGGTCAGTAATGAACACGACTGTGCCATTAATTGGCATCTTTGTAGTCTCAAAACAAAAGCTAAACTACACCGTCTGACCCCAGTGGTACCTGTGCTTCAGCTGTACCCATCCTGAGTGTAAGCACAGATCGCACGTTTTCTACGCGTCAGTTTGGACCTACTCAAAAAGAACAGTCTTCAACAAGTATCATGACTTCTGCCTGGTATGCAGACCTATGCAGATAGGGAAATACTACAGGAATCTGAAATCCAGCTCCAGTTGCATTTACACCTGTGAGAAGCTAGAGAAAACGAGGACAAAACTTTCCCAAGGAGAGAGCAGTGATGCAGCATCTCCCACTCCTGCAGCGGGAGGGCAGGGATTAATGACTGTTTGCTGGGGCTGAAGCAGCTATACTCAATGTTACTTTCCTAGAAACACGGAAACAACAAAAAAAAGGATATTAAATGGGAGGCAAAACTGAGAGGGGAGGAAAATTCTTTCTTTCAAAATGGAGTTTCAAAAGAAGTCTACCTGGAAGGTCATACTCTGCAAGAGCGACAAACCAAGTGACCCCGTGAGCTCGGCAGTGTGACATTTCTGTTTGCTGGATCTGACTTGTACCTCTCATAGGTCATGTATTTGAGTAGCGTGGTTAAACAAACATCCAAAAAACTGTCTGGAGAGGAACCTGAGATGGAAGTGGGGGAGGTGCTGTATCAAGGGGTTTGCTTTATTTTTAGAGTAAATTGAATAATGTTGAGCTCTAGGAATTTCTTCCACCATACTCAAGTTCCTCACAGGATTTTTTCAGGGATTTTTAATGGAAAATGTGGGGGGGGTTCCACAGTTTAAGTGTGTTATGTTTATTTTTTCAAGATTTTCTGTGAAAGAATGCGGACAAAAATTTAAGTGACATTTTTTCCTTGCAAATTTAGAAGCTACTTTTTTCCTTTCAAGCAAACATTTTGCTGATACTTGCAAGTGATTCTAATAGTTGTGCAGTGCTACAGTCTCTCTCTGTCAGACCCCAATTCCTGTCCCACCCTGGTCCTTTGCAAGCCCTGTGTTCCCTTAGGCACTCCTAAAAAATGCAGACAGCCTGTCCAAGGCTGCAGCCCTGCAGCCCTTTGGCAGAGTGCACAAGGACGGGAGCCCAGCTCAGCCCAGCCTTGCCATCCCACACCCCCCTGGGCCTGCCCTGAGATTGTGCCCTTGAGCGATTCACGCAGTTTCAGCAGGGACGTGGGGAGTGTGTGTGGTTGCTCGGTGTCTTGCTCACTCTGCAAGTATGGTGAGATGAATTACTTAGAGGTGCTGGTGGATGACAGGCTAGGCACGAGTCAACAATGTGCACTCGCAGCTCAGA
>NW_009633726.1:0-1275 GCF_000690535.1 Cariama cristata
GTGTATGTTCAGGTTCCTCAGGTGGTCAACTTCTGCCATTTCTGACCGTGGACTAGAGCAAGTAATGCAGAGTGCAACAATTCAGTAAAAACTTTCTGTATTGTGAACTTCTGTTGACTCTTCAGAATATTAGATTTTCTAATTACCTTGAATATATCAAACATTCACGCCATGGCTCTCACAGTAGTGTAAAGAATTAGGTAACATGAAGATAAGACTTACAGAATGACTTTTGCAGTATTGTACAATATGCCCGTGACGGGTCTGGGGAGCAGAACCAAGTTCTCCCATCACTTCAACTAATAATGTTCCTTACAAGAACGATCTTCCTCTGTTTTTCCTGAAAAGAGATGAGCTCTGAAGAAAGTGAATCAATTCCTCATTTTGGAAGAGAACTGCACATGAAGAAAAAAATCTATTGGAAATCCTGGGGCTGACAACACCTGGCATAGGCCCTGTAAAGATGTACAGAGACATTATTTTGGGAGAACTAAGCTAACAGGAATGTTACATCTTGTACAAGAAAACTGTCTGCTGTTATTTGGTCCTCCTGAGTTCAAGGAAACAGAACTTGGGGTATGTTTAAATGTAAATAACCACAGTTCCACAGAGCATATACCGGACTTGCACAACCACGTTTCCCTCCTCTTAGAGACTGCTTGAGCGAAAAAGAGGGAACTCCTGACAGGAACATGAACTACAAAAAAAGACTTGAATGAGGCATGGTGCAAGGCCTCCCTCAGGGCATAAATGGAAATGTCATCAACAGCTCCTGCAGACATAGAACTCCCTGTAGAAACCTGACTTCAAATAGTCCATCTCCAAAGACAGTAGCTTTGGAGGAAGCACAGAAAATTTCTTCAATGTCGGTTACAAAGGTCAGATATCACCAATTTCCCTAGTGATGTTTTTCTTGTCTCGGAAACTGGATACTTTGGGTTTTTTACAAGGAGTTATCAAAATGCTATTTTCTTAATGATATAACAAAAGTAATGTAATCATTATATCCTTCCAACTGCACATTTGGAATATTTACACTTTTATAGTATATGGCTTTTGATCTAGTTACCTAAGATCTTGAAAAGAGCAAGAAACTGTTGTAACATCCCTTGACTGGTGTTAAACTACTGAGCCCTGCACTTCGGTCACAACAACCCCCTGCAACGCTACAGGCTTGGGGAAGAGTGGCTGGAAAGCTGCCTGGTGGGAAAGGACTTGGGGGTGTTGGTTGACTGAACGTGAGCCCGCAGTGTGCCCAGGTAGCCAAGAAGGCCA
>NW_009633727.1:0-5250 GCF_000690535.1 Cariama cristata
AGTTCCCCGGATCCTCCTTCCGGCCCTTCTTGTAGATGGGCGTCACATTGGCTAGCCAATATTTCATTCAATATAGTTTGGTGACATCTATTTTTAGACTAGAAAAGGGTGATAGCAAGACTAAAAAGGTATGAGATACCCAAGCCAGAGCCATCTATAATACATAAAATTACCCTCTCCCTTAAAATTACTACATTTTGAATCACTGATGTTCCTTTCACTTTTTGCCAAGACTTTTGTCAAAGCCATGAGCCAAATTCAATGGGAAATAAATGTGTTCTAAATGTCCGTAAGAGATTCCATTTGATTCTAATCATCTGATCCAAAAGACATATCAAAAAAAGACCAAAAAAAGAAACCATGCCTCAGAAGTGTCCAAACCATCATTCCAAGATTTTTAAAATTTAAAGAGAGACAAAATGAAACAGTTTTATGTCTGTCACTTTCCTCTCTCCAAATAAGGGACTGCTGAATACCAAAAAGAGGAATGGAAATGGAAACTCTCATTTGAAAGAATAACCTGATGCTCATTTGACAGTCAAGGCCTCTACTTTTTTTTTTTAAAGCTAAACTGTCCAATAAAAACTGTTTTCTCAATATATCCAATTCACATTTCACATAGCTGCTTTAGGCTTACAACTAAGAGGCATGCAAAACAAGGTCATCTGCATATAATTGGAAGTTAAATTCATGGTGTTCCATTATTTCCTCTGGTTAGTACATGCGTTACTTATACCAAATGTTCAATGCTGCAAGACTCTGCATATGTGGAGGAGCAGCCACTACACAGCATCAAGAAAGTGGGACACATTAAAGTGGGAGACAGCATCCATAAGCTGCTCTACATCCAACTGAGAATGATCTTCAACATCACAAAAAGTCAGAATTTGACTATTTCCTCATCTCTCAGCTATTACGGTCCCAAATTAATGTTTACTATTTAACAGCTGTTAAGAAAAATTGTTCACATGAAGAAACGTCTTTAGATTATCTGGCTTATTTCATATGTCTGGTAGTTCACCTGCACTTCCAAGAGGAATGGGACAATTTCTGGTAGTTGAGTCTCTGACTTCCCTATTCACACCAAGGAAAAAAAAAAAAAAAAACAACCAAAAAAACCCAAAAAAACCACACGAGTTCAAGCAGTTCAGGCACTGTGACCATCCAAGCTCAGGAACATTTAAATCAACAGTGTACATCCGTGTGGTATACTACATGAAAATTAGAATAACTAGCAGAAGATACTTACCTTAGTATATGTATATTAAACCTCTTAATCTGTTTTATGCACTGTCACCTGCTCTTACCCTCCGAAACCATCCAGTGGTAGTTAATTCAGAGCATACACCACAGGTCAACCACTAACAGTGCTGTAGCTTTGGCAGCAAAGTCAACACCAGCTGCTAATGTCCTGTCAAAGATGATAAATCCTTGTACAATGAGTTCCATGCTCCTCAAGTGAGACTTACACCCGAACAGCAAGCTTAGGAAGTAGGTGTACACCCAAAGTCATACCCGAGATCTTTTCAGCATCTTCACACGGCACACAATGCAATTTCCTTCTATAATCAACAAAAACATTATGTTTAGTCATGCTTTCAAATTCATGGTTTAGGGTTTACTAACCCATGGTTAAAAATACCAAAAGTCAAAGTACTGGTTCCTGAATTGCGCATAGCAGAAGGGAAGGGACAGACTCCCTTCCAGCAGGAAAGGTTTCTGCAGGAACACTGATTCCTGCAAGGTCTTCAGCAGCTCCTGGAGGAGCACAAGCACAATCAAGTGCAGAATATTCAGATGTCACATAATGTTATTTGATTACATTCATCTGTCTTGAGTTAACTTGACCTAGCTCTGCAGGGACAGCACTGAATGATGTCAAACAAGCTCATCTTGTTTTGTTTGGGGTTTTTTTTTTTTTTTTTCTCCTGTAAACCAACTGGCTTCTTAAATTTGCTCACTATGCTGATGCAAGATCACCAGAAAAGCTTTAATGCAAACAGGTGCCTTCCAGAAAAAGGGCTTTTATCAGGCACTGCAGCTTTTAGCAGATTACAACTATTCTGCTGAATAAAACATTTCTTAAACACCATTACATAGCTTAGCATGTTGAAGTATTACTCAAGACAGAAGAGGCACCTATGTGATTAGTGCCAAAAAGCAACTGTCAATCAAAATCACAGTAAAATATTCCACCTCTATTACTTTGGCACCTATATCATCTGCGTCTATAGTTCAAACATCTTAGTAGTCTGACACTTTTTTAGTCACCATCTACAACTGAGAACATTAGAATAACAGGATGTAGCCTTGTCTCAATTATATCAGTGCCCCTTATGTCCTGGGGAGATTAAGCCTATTTCTCATTTTTAAACTCTTTGTTTTTAAATAATTAAATGCACAATCAACAGGAATAGTCAAATAACCATGGGATCTTCAGTAATAATTATATCAAAATGAAGATTTCCTAATTTACTTTCAAAATCACCTTATGAACTCTTATAAGTACAGGGAGGCTTATCAGATACAGAAAAATCTGAACTAACTTACTCAAAAAAGTGTTTTCTCCTTTCCCAATATAGTTTACATGAGATGTTTTTGAAGAAGTTTTACCTTTTATCAAATAAAATGTATTTCACTCTAAGTGGAACATGCTAGAATACTGAGAATTATTATATTACATCAGTAGACTTTTTACAAACCAGTTCCATAAACCGACCATCAACGCCAAAATCTTGATTTTAAGCACATCCAGTTGTCATACTGAGCCTTAGCCACCTCCCAGACAAAAGTACAGGAGTTCTAGGTCAGAATTTAGAAGACTTAATCCCATTCCCTCAAGTTTTTCTCCCTTGCTTTACCAGGGACAGCTGTGTTTAAATATCTCATGGTTTCTTAGCATAATGGCAGTAAAAAATCCTCTGTATTGCTACCACAAAGAATCAGCTATTTTAACTGGCACGTGCACAGCAGAACTGCAGCGTAGCAGAAAACCACGAAGCCAAGGTTTACGATCGCGTTTCAAAGGACGGATAGGGAGAAAGGGGCTTTCAATTACATCTTTAAAAATAAGGGGAGCAGAGCAGAAAAAGAACAGTAGATTAAGGTGAGCACATAAATGTTTGAAAAGCTGAAGGCAACAGAACAAGTGAGGAAAGAAAACAACACAGAGGGCAGCAGAAGCTGTGAAATTTCGCAGTCCTCCATCCCTACGCACAAACAACTTCTTTCACGTCCCCGTGCCATCACAGCACAGGCTGTGGAGACCTGTGCAGGATTTAGCCCCAGCTCCCTTCCCCTTCTCCTCTACTAAACCCGCAGCCCCACCTTGGACCCCCAGCCGACACCAAAAGCTCCTTGTGTTTTCCCCAGACATCTGCTCCTGGAAACGACCAGTCTATTCCAGAAAAAAACCTGTTCTGAATACCAGTGCCAGGGAACCAGCAACAGGTGCCAATGGTTATCAGAAAATTACTTCTGTACCAAAAATGCATGAACAAGACATGAAAATAGGACTCCTTGTAAGGGGGGGGGACAGGACAAAAGACATCCATAGCATTAAGGGATATATTGAAGGAAATCTGATTTTTCCACCTGCAGGACAGGGTTGGTTGGGTGTTTGGGTTTCTTTTTCCTTTTTTTAGCCTCATAATGATTCTAAGCTAGCTTTAACACTGCGTCCAACTGTTTCAGACCAAAAATTGAAGCCCCTGTGAAACATATGTCTACACTAGCTTCAAAGTGCTCCTTTTCACCCTTCCTAAGAACTTAAACCATATTTAACTGCAATTTCAGACTTTTTATCTCCCTTCCCAGATGGTAACCTGGGTTTGCCCCAACACTTGCATGCAAAAACTAATAGAGCGTGAAGTTACAATTTTCCATATATATATGTGAAAAGTATGTGTTGCAGAAAAGCAGTTTCCTATTGAAATCACTTTCCCATCTTTTCGTCTGGTGCAGCCTCTTGAAATACCACCAGTATAAAATATGGCTTTAAAAAACACAGCTCTTCTGTGCTTTCGCCTAAGCGTAGAATTACAGAGAGCATAAGCCAACACTTCAATCAGCGCACTCAGTTAAAGCCCATCGTCTTAAGTACATCAACTTTTTGCTTGAAGATGGCGATCACGATGTTAAGGTCATTTTTAGGTCTCTGAAGCGAGCATGAACCTTCAGCCTACAACTGATCAGGCACTACAGACCAGCAGGAGGAATTTTACTCTAAGTCCTCCTCTAAGTGGTACCTTTCTTTTATACAAGTAGAAAACAGTCTAAAACAACCTGCAAGATTTAAACAGACAGCCTTACGGCCTTCAGTGCATGCAGATGCTAAAGCAAGTCATGCTCATATCAGCTTGCTGTACTATCACTCCGACACTCTGCCTCCTCAAAAAGCAGATCCCTCTTTCAAGCAAAAATTAAGGAATTGCTTCTTTAGGACGTGGAACCACTTGACCAACGATGTAGTCAGGGTTTTCCCCTCAAAGGTTCTGATGTTATTCCAGTATGGAAGTGGAGCTATAAATACACTGAAAGGGCAGTTATGTGGAAAAAAAGCTAACATATTTAGGGTCTGATTTACGGTATTAAGAGGGTAAACTCTTGCTTATAACTCTGTCCATTAACAGACAGTATAACTGTACATGATTTAGAGTTTGAGTGGGAAATTTATTCAAACTTTAAAAACATTAATACTGCTCTTAATTCGTACACACCGGTACAGCGGCATCCCACGAATATACCCATATACAGGGAGGATCGGCCACAACTACAGCCCATGTCCAACTCGGCAGGGAAGCACAGCCCTGCCATGACCCATCAGGACGCACCCTTTCCAAGTCTGATTCTTCGTCCTTTGCATGAACATGATTTTTGCCATTGGGAACCAGAGGATGGGCTATCCCAAATATTATTTTTTTTTAATTTAAAAAGTTTCATTTCACTAATTTCCTGGCATTTAAAAAACTGTCTACAACAGCAACAGTTCTTTGAGAAGTGGTTGTTAATCACTAACAGATGAAAATAACACGGTCACATTAAGACCTGCATTCACAGATTCTCAAATGAATCCAAAGGTTTAGCTGCTTCAAAAAAAAAGGAAAAGAAAAATTAAAAAATACTGATAACTGCAAAGTCCCTTTCTATTTAAATATAACCTAACTGGCAAAATGAAGATAAAAAAAGACTAAATAAAAAAAAGAGGGCCCAACATTCTGTACCAATTACACAGCTGCCGTGAAGCGAGGC
>NW_009633728.1:0-16722 GCF_000690535.1 Cariama cristata
CACCTCCCCCGCCCACCCCCCGCCACCATTAATAGTAGGTTTGTGTTTCTCCTTCTGCAAGAGCAGAATTGTCCATACCTGCCATTCTGGAGTGCTCAGGCTATAGCTGTAAGCTACAGCTGTTCCTTGGTAAGGTGACAAGGATGTCACTGCCCATCTAAAGATAATTAATTAAATAATAGTTTGTAGCTTGTACATGGCACCTCTGACATTGCTCACAGAGTTTTCCAGACCTTTCATATGGACAAGCTGAGCAGCTGTGGTTTTCCTCAAGATCAAACAGCACAATGGGAACAGAGTTCAGTCTTGCTAATATCTGAATCCCTGTGGTGTACAGCAGACAAGTGGCTTCCAAAAGCCCTGCTCAGCCACAGTGCCGTCCGCCGTTAAACCTGTGAAATACAGTTGAGTTCCATATAACAAGTTTTTTGTTACCTAAAATACTCTTAAAATTGTGATATCAAACAGGTTAATAGAGAAAAAACCTATCCTGTAAGAAATTGTCCTTTCCCCAAATGGAGAATGAGAACAAATAGAGAATATAAGGTTTGGGTTCAGGTGGGGTTTTGGTTTGTTTGGAGAGGCGGTGTCTGTCCACACAGATTTTTTCCCCTGATATCAAATAATAACATTAGAGGGAGTATTTGTGCTAAGAGAGAATGGATGGGAGAATACTGAGGACTTTGTTCAGTTGCCACTCAGTCCCTCCTCGACTAATAATTTCAGGATTGGGCCAATATTTGCTGCACACATACAGTATTTGTCAGGGTTTTGACTCTATTTAGATCCAGAGAGTAACATATGGTTATTTATTATTATTTGATCCTTTTTCTGCCAACCATGAAAATGGCCCTTTTCGTCAAACAAGAGTAAAACAAAGAGTAACAAGAGTTCAAAAGCATCATGGAACAAGTACATTCTTCCTCTGTTCCAGTTATAAACTGACTGTGTCAGCTCTAAGTTTGCAGCACTCACAGTAAGAAGCATCCCTGGCTCAGACAAGTGACAGGGCGAAGCGACAGACCCTCCTGTACCCTGAGGGTGAGAAGCGAGGCTTTCTGCCTCTTCCTCAGCAGAGCTGTCGGCGACATGGCTGCAACATGGAGAGGTGATGCGACTTGCAAAATCACCGACATGCATTTCAGGGCAAGGAGCAGCTTCACAGAGGCTGGGTCTGTCACCTTGACCTCTCTGTAGAAGCAGCCGAGTGCTTCTGTGCCACTCCAGTTCCCATTTAATGAAATCACTGCCAGCTGCCTCTTCTTTGCGGTTATGTGCAGCCTTTGGCCTCTTCTCCTCTTGCTCACTCAGGAGATTGGGGTTTAGAGGGCAGGTCCACCTGGCATTGTCACATGCCCTGTTCTAGTGTGACACCTTAGGTGACTGTCTACCTTCCCTAAGCTCCAGGCATTGAGTTACTGGTCTAATTCTTCCCCCCTCAGTCTGATGAATCTGTACATGATGGCAGTGAGGTGTCTCCTGCGTTAGTCAGTCAGGTGGTGCTGGTGGCTGAGAGCAGAGGAGGTGAGCATTGCCACTGCCTGAGATCTCAGAGCTTTTGTGCCCAACTTACCATCCTCAGGCACGCAGCTGCATGATTAATAGTTGCTGATCAGCTCCTCTTTTTCAAGGTTAAAGAAGAAAGGCAAAGAAGGAAAAAATGGTGTACTGCTTTAAAGGTAAGTGATTGCTTTTGTATTTAGAATAAGGGCTTCTTTGTCTGTGCTGCCAAATAGAGTTAAATTGGTGAAATGGTATGTGGTGTGCTGTCACCTAGTGAAGCGTATGGCTGTTATGTAAAGGTTTTAATGACTGTCTTCATCTGTCTGCTTAGGAACTCCATGTGTCTGGCAAAACTTTGAGACGGCTCAAGGCGTTAAAGAAAGCTCGTCTAAATAAAGGAGGGTTAACGTGACATTGCAGTTACTTAATCCTGTATTGTCCTGCCATGTGACTGCAGGGATACTAAGGCGCAGCGTTGCTTTTGCCTGGTGCACAGATTATGTTTTTCCTGTCATCTTCCAGGATCAGTTGCTTTGTTAAACCTGCCATGAGTGGGAAACAGAGGAACAACAAACTTTTTACAGCAAGGCTTCAAGGCACAGTGACATTTCCAAAGCACAGTGACAAGCTCACAAGCTGAAGAATGAATCAAAAGCAAACCTTACGTTCAGCTCTTGGACTGGTACCAGAATCAAGGAGAACCACACTTTTAAGGTCAGCTATTCAAAATGAACTGAAAGCATCTGGGTTTATTCGTAGTAGTTAATCAGCTATTTGTTTGACCTTTATCTATCAAGTTAGTTTTCAAAGCAGCACCCTAAAGCCTGAAAATTCGTGTCAAATGTTTTGCATGTGTCAAATGTACTGCATAGACAGTGAGCAACTCGCTGCTTTCTTGCACAAAGTTTACAGTTTTAATTGCAAAGCGTCTTTTACCTTGTAGATGAAGATCCTGACATACTAAATCTGTTAGTGTGAGATGGATGTAAACAGCTCCCAGTTTTATCTCTGATTTTGAAAGAACTGCAATAAGTAGATATGCCAGATTTGTTTTTGAAATAATTTCCAAACTAATCCTTGGACTTTCAGTAAGCTGCTTTTTTTTTGCTCAGTTTGTCACAGTGTCCATTATGTGCAGGATTGCATATTCATCCAGAATTATTTCATTTAAACTCCTTATCGGGACATCTTGTTAAATGGGGAAGTGATTACCCTATAGACTATGACAACAGGGTATGCGAATGGAGGAAGTCTTGGAAAACACCGCTATTCCAGGTGGCACCGTGAGGACAGTGGAGAAGACGATGGGCACCCAGAGTGCTGTGGAGGAAATGAAGAGGGCAGGCAGCACAGCCTGACCCCATTTGAGAAACTAATGCAGGATATGTCCCAGAATGAAAAAGTGGTGAAAGAATTAACCCTGGGAAAGAGAATTGGCTTCTATCGAGTCAGAGGAGAAATAGGAAGTGGGAATTTCTCGCAAGTGAAGCTTGGAATTCATTCCCTAACCAAAGGTAGGCACCTCTGTGTCACCTGTGTGCTGAGTGCCCTAGTTCTGAATGTATACAAATGGCCCTCTTCGGCAAGAAAGATGCTGTCTGAACCTTAGATGCACATATAGTTTGTGTGTCTCTTTTTTTGTTGTTGTTGAGTAAATCTATAGGCAGGGTCACAGATAAACACTTAGCTTTGGATTAGGCTTTAAAGAAACCAGAAACATTTTGTGTAAATGGCAGCTATTACAAGAAAAGTTCACCTGTGCATTTCATGAAGTGAACAGATCTCATCCCATGGCTCAGACACTCCACACTTGGAAGCATGGTGTTGTGCCTCCCCTCTTGTCCACCTGCCCTCTTCACTGCCCCAGCTCATGGACTGCAGGGCTACAGGTGGTGAACGCCCAGGGCAGCCCTGATAGGCACGCTCCTGCCTGCAGCCAGAGTTTGCAAGGCTACCTTTGTTTCATCACAAATATTACTAGTATGGACAAAACTTTTATTTGATCATAGTAATTTTGGTGAGAAATTTTATGCCTCCTTTAACTGACTCATTTGTGGGTTGCTTATCACTGTAAAAAGCTGGGACAGATCTATACGGGTGGGCTGAGCAGGTGCAGGGAAACGAGCCCTAGTACAGCCAAACTGGGGTTTGTGTTAAATTGTCAATTATTTCTCTATTTTTTAAGTACAGAAAAGCACCCTATCTGCTGCTTCTAGGAAGAATTAGAAAGGCTAGGTAACTGCAGGAGTTACAGTTATAGGTATAGGAATAAATAGAGAACTCGTCTTCATCTGTCCTGTTTCATCTTTGGCCTCTGACTGTCTGACAATAATAAAAACTGTTCTTGTTTTTCCTCAGGGATGACTAGTTTTCCCCATATCTTCGTACACTACTAGGTTGGGTTTTTTTTTCATAGTCTTCCCTTTCCAATTTGATTGACTTTCCTTCCCTCCATCATCTTAAAGGTGAGAGAACAAGATATGCCCCAAAGCCTCCATGCCGTATTATCTGTTGTTATTTTCTCTAACCACCTCTTTTAACCCAGACTGCAGAGGTGTGAAAGCTCACATTTATTCCTCATGTGCAGCACTTGTTGCCCTGGGAATCAAAGTAGGGAACTAATGGTATTTATTTTTTCCAAATTTAAGCCTGCCCGCACTGAAGGTTGCTTTAACTGGGTGTGGATTTTTTAGTTTTTTTTTTTAAGAAAAGCATCTCTGTTCTACTTGTACCACAGCAAATTATTTCCTCTTGGGTTCCGTGATGTTTTTTCTTCCAGAGAAATGTCTTGTCTTACTATTGGAGGAAATGCTGCTCCTGTACTGGGAACAGGAGTAATGCTAATATAAGGAAGTGATAAAGTTGATCTGAATGAACCTTTTACCTGTTGAACTTACTTAGGAGACAAGTGGCTTTAAGCATTTGAATAGAGCTGATTGATTGATTGAAAAAAACTGAACTTCCATGAATACAGTAAGCTTGGACAAACTAAATACCAAAACCCTCATTTTTTTTTTCTTTAAAAAGTTCTTTTTCACTAGAAATCTCTCAAATTATTTTTCTTTGGTTTGTTAGTAGCTTTTTTGGGTAAAATGTTCACTGGGCAAGCAGCTCATTTTGCAATACTAAGTTTGCAACACTAAGTTTGCAACTGCCATGAGGAAGGAAAGATGAAGGATAAACATCTTCTGACTCATCTGCCTGTGAGCTTATCTGTCCTCATAAAATACAGGAAGTGAATAGGAGGACAGGAACATACATGCGTGTACACATGCATGCATGCATGCATACACACACACCACCACCCACAGAGAGGATTCTGTTTTTTCCAGTAGATGGACATTGCTGTGATGGTAATGAAGTAATGTTCCTGCAGACTGCTAAGTAGTATGTCTTTTTTTGCTAATTATATAAATACAAAGGCTTAATTATTAATGCTGTTTGGGTCCCTGTGGTAGGGGGAGGTGTATGTATCAGGGGGCTGTTCAGCGCTTCAGTATTGTCATAGTGTTAAGTTCTAAGCATGGTCTTTCTCCTTACATGTCACCCTATATTAAAAAAGGAAACAATTTTGTTCTTTACTAAAATGAGCTTTCGTAACAATGTGTGTGCTGTTCTGTAGCCCTTGTGATCTGTCACAGCAGGATATGTGAAAAAAGTCTTCCAGAGGATGAGAGGAAAAAACTGCAGGATCAGACTGGATGAACAACCTTGTTTCTCTCCCAAGGGCTGTCTCGGTTGCTTAGAGGATGCAGGAAAATCTTTGCTGCTATGATGTGTATTGGGTTATTCAGGAGCACTGCCCACTTTATTAACCTGAATTTTGGCAGAGTTTTTCTTCAGAGACCTGCGAAGTTGCTTGCTAAGGACTGTGAGGTTCCTAAGGTCTATGTAACCTTTATTTTATATACCTTCCAGCTGACAAATGTAGCCTGAGAGCACAGCTGAATAGATGCAATTAAGAGCATCCAAAATTTACAGCTAGTAAAAAGCCAGTCTAATGTGAAACATCAATTACAAAGGCAGGAATATCCATATACCTAGTTTTTAATCAATTTTAATTTGGTTCTGCTTGTATTTGGCTTCCTTTTGCCATCATAACATACACGACTTCTTCCTGAAATTATTTCTCAACCTTTACCTAATTCCTAAGATTTCAGCTAGCTCTTTTCAAACCTCAGCATACACTGCATATGGTCAACCAAAATCTCTCGCTACTCAGTTTTAGTATTTTGGAAAATAAGCTGCCTGCTAAAATGCCCTTCTGTTCAGCCATGCAGGGGTAATACAGGATTTGTAAACCAAGCATTTTTTTGGAAGCAGAGGGAATGAGTTTAAAAAAGAAGAGGAGAGTGTCAGGTTTTTTACACTTTAGGTGGGCTGGTTTTCTTTGCATATCATGCATATGCAACTGCAATGAGGTAGATTTAAAGGAGCTCAATCCCGATTTATGGTGGTGTGTGAACAGGATCAGGCCCTTCAGATCTAAATTTTTTTTTTTTTTTTTCCTCCCCTTTCCTTTTAAAACTTTGCAGGAAAACTGACCAGGAGGAATAATAAATTCCAGCAAAAGGAAAGGGAAGGAATTTAACCTAGAAGATTATTTTTTTAAAGCCCAAATGCCCCCAGCTTTTATAAATCAAGATGTAATGATGCAGTTACATAGTTAAGATTGTTAAGAATTGTTATCCCTGTAGGATCTAAGCATTTAGCTCTGCAAATGTTACCTACTGTGAGCTGATGCTCTTTCCTCTTGGTTTAGGTGATCAACACACTGCCAGCATGACAAGGGTTTTAGTCTTCCACCCCTAGGTCGGCAGTCAGAGCTCTGCCAGGATCGGTGTGGTGAGCTGTTACCATTCAATTGCTGCATTTGCTCCCGATTCACCACACCACCATCAGCACCACGCAGGAGTAGGCACCCGCTTTCCTAAGGGGCTCACCAGAAAGTGTGGAACAGGTCAGAGAGAAGCAGTGTGGGGAAGACTGCCCTGTACTCAGCACGGGCTCCTTCTGAAAATGGGCACATCGAGGGATAATTCAGCACCTTTCACAAGAATCACATTTACTGGGAATATCTGCTGCGCTTTAGTAGGGAGATCAATTTATGCATATATGTTACTAAGAAAGGTAAATATACCAAACATGGAGTTTTCTTGATCTGTACAAGATATATGCATATGTATCCTTAACACTTCCTTTAGAGATGTACTAAACTTCAGTTAAATAACTTTATAATATTAAGTAAAAACATTTTGAATGCTTTTATACCAGAACAAACGTACAAATGTAATAGCCTTCTCACTCTTCTGCTGGAGCAGCAAGTAAACAATACTGACTTTTTTTCATTTACTTGCATGTACTAGAAACCAAGGTGAAATTTTTTTCTGAAGATTTGCAAAAAGTGATTAATTGTTAAGAAATCTATGAATGTTTGACTAAGATATTACCAGGAAAAAGACCTTTCTTCCCAGGAATAAGCAGTTATTTTTATTGCCATGATCCAGTTTAATTTCGCTGTCCTGACAAGTTACACAAAGCCACTGTAAACCTATTTTGAACAGACTTAATCCTTCAAATAGCAGCTGTATTCAATACAGTGAAGAAAAAAGCTATAACCTACCAATTAATACAGAAACATAAGGGCAATTGTGATTGACCTATTCGTACTGCTCTGAGCTATCCTGGTGATGTGCTGCAGCTGCAGATGTGCATCTGTGTTTTGTGACACACTTCACTGTGTGTCACTGTAGATATGCCACAGAAACATGTAGAACTTAACAGCAGCTTTGCATTACCAGCACAGCGTAAGACAACTACATTCGCTGTCTTACAGGATCCCTGCAACTTATTATACTCCGGTGTTTTTTTCCCCTTCCTTAGAATAAAATCTGTGTGAGATGTGGACTCATGGCCTACTGTGGCATACAGTCATAAAAATGTACTTTTCCTGTATTCTATACAGTACCAAGAACTACTCATACATGAACGTGTTGGAAAAACTGGCACAGCTATCCTGAGAAAGACAAACCTCCACAACGCTGATTTGGGTAACTGAGAATTTGGGGGGGTATGAGATAAGAAGTTAGGGAAGAGTTCTTTAAGTTGCACCAACTTAAAAACACCTCTCCATTATAAACTTGCAGAGTTATAGCCAGAGCCCCTAAATTACCCCCAGGTTTGTCTGCTCTGAAACAAAGCACCTAAATTTGACACTTCCATTAGTCTGCAAGTACCAGGCTCAGGCCTAGTGCATCTGAAGAGTGCTGAGCTAACAACAGAAGAGAAAGCCCTGACTTTCTTTACCAGCATTAGACACTAAAAGCAGATGCTTAGCTGTGGCCATCAGACACATACTGACACAGCCTGACAGCAGTGGAACACACTGAGACAGCAGATGATTTGATTAGTCCTTGCAATACTCTGCCAGCCTTTAGCGACCTCGGCAGCAAGTAGGATGCCGTAGGCGGAAAGAGGACTGAATGGGCGGGAAAGACTGCAGGGCTTAGTAGGCCTCTGCAGCTTAGCTTATACTGATCAGAGGTGAAGTGTTGTTGCAGCTCTATAACCAAGCATTGCTGTAAGTAAATAGTATTACCATTTGTACCTGTTGTATTAACATGGAAAAGCATTTTTCTTTTCAGAGAAAGTTGCAATTAAAATTTTGGACAAGACAAAGCTAGACCGGAAGACTCAACGTTTGCTATCTCGTGAGATATCCAGCTTGGAAAAACTGCATCACCCAAATATCATCAGACTATATGAAGTGGTGGAGACACTCTCAAAACTGCACCTGGTGATGGAGTATGCAGGAGGTGGGGAGCTCTTCACTAAAATCAGTACAGAAGGGAAGTTGCTAGAACCAGAGTGTAAAATAATCTTCTCCCAGATCGTGTCTGCTGTTAAGCACATGGTAAGTTGCTCTTCTTCCACAGGCATGTTGCCCCTCACTACTCCAGCACATTTTGTGGATGTATCTTTTGGTTTTCAACGAGTAGGTTTACTGTTACCATGATTTCAGGCCCATGTTTCTGAAAAGCAAAACAGCTAGAGAAGAGCTGTCAAAGGCATCTGAGCAAGCTTGCATATTCACCTTGGGTTACTGCCTCTCTGTTGACAGCTTTTGGAAGGAGACTGAACTGGGAACACCTGGTGGGTGGAACCATGCCTTTAGCAAAAGCATTCTCCTTGTCTGCTTTAAGTTGCTGTAAGCACCAGCTAACAAAGCTTTGTTTCTTCCCTCCAGCTATTTCAAAACATAGGATCAGTCACTCTTCTGCTAGAAGGTGATGTGCCAGAGAAGAGGCTGTTAGGTGCTGCAAACATTCAGCTTGCTTATTAATGAATGTGGGAGACTGGCACTAAAGACAGTTAATTCCTGGTCCTTGCTTTGGTGCAAATCTGTGAAATTAACACCCAGCAAGTCATTTCCCCTTGCCTAGTCTTCAGCATCTGGATTTAGGGTTATGCTATTGCTGTAGAGCCCAAAGCATCTTGTAAAGGCAGAAAAGGAGCCGTTTAACTAGTTCAGTACCATCTCCTCTGAACCTTTCACAGTAACTACAGCTCCTTCAAACAACAGCATAAAAACACTGGAAGACTGCTCTGCGAGTTTGAGGAGCAGAGGTAGTATTCGTTGCAGTTGGCTCAGGGTGCCCTCCGGTGGCTCGTATTCTCCTGCCACGTAGTCACTTCAGGCAAAGTCAAAAGCAAGGGTGTTGTTCCCAGGTCAGACATCCAGAAACTGCATTACAAACTGCTCTTGGTTACATGAGCAGTATGTGGGGTTTATATATTTTGACAAAATGATCGTGTGTCCTGTAAGTGATGGATTGGCTTTGACACCTTTTCCACAGGACAGGTACTCTGCAGCAACGAGAACTTACTTTATATTTCAAGATCACATCTATTTCTTAGCATTAAACCCAGACTACCAACCTGGCCAATCTCTTCAGACCTACACACGGGCTTCTGCAGAACATGTTACTTTTGCTAAGCCATCAAATCCAGGCTGCTTAAATCCCATCTCACTCCTGCCAGTCCACAATGAGGGCAGAAGATCCCTGCCTGTTCTGATGACAGTTTAAAAATCTTAGGATGCTGAAGGGTTTCTTTATTGCCTCCAGATACTGCACTTTGTTACTTCAAAGAGTAGGGCAGAGAGCGCTCAAACACATCCATTCCTCCTGGTTATTTCAAAGATGAAGCTAAACCCTTACCTAATCAAGACAGGAATACTGCCACTAAGCACGGCAAATGCCGTTTGAGATCTTGGCTACTACTGCCATTTCCGAAGGAAAAAAAAAAAAAAAAACCAACACAAAAAACCCCACAGTATATGTATTTATTTTACATTTCTAAAACTAGAAGACACAACTGAACTTGGTGTCCTGGAACAACATGAAGTACCACAAGGCACAAGTCTGTGGTCCTTTTCTCCTGCCACCACCAGTTCCTCATAGGACGCTGGATCACAAAACAGAATTGTAGCAACTTTCTTAATTTATCTGTGATTATGTTCTCGTAATGAACTAAACGCTTTCACTTCTTAAGTCCACAAGCTTACAATATATACAAGAATGGAATTAGTTAAAAAGAAATTATTTTTGTTACTTACATCATTACAAAAATGTAGTAACTGCAAAAGCAAGTGTTCTGAACCCTGAAAAAATACAGATTTTGCACATGAAGGTATCCAGTCTTGTAGGATTAACCATGATGCCAGCACAGATCTGCTTCATGAAAATAGTTGGTATTGGTTAACAAGTTGAGACTGCTGTTCTTAAAAATACCAGCATCCTTCTTCCCATCTTCACCTACTCTATTGTTTTTGTATCAGCAGAGAATTAAGTTAAATTTGTTTAAATACTTGAAACTTTTCAATTTCATTGCAGTACTTATTTCCGACTTTATTCAACTCCCTTTCTCCTGTGTGGTAATTAATCAGTAAGAGCTAGTCACTTTCCTGTGAACAAGCTAATACCAAGTTTTCCTCTTGTTCTACAGCATGAGAATAATATCATTCACCGAGACTTGAAAGCAGAAAATGTCTTCTACACCAGTAACACCTGCGTTAAGGTGGGAGACTTTGGGTTCAGCACAATAAGTAGAAGAGATGAAACTTTAAATACTTTCTGTGGCTCTCCTCCTTATGCTGCCCCCGAACTCTTCCGAGATGAAAACTATGTTGGCATTTACGTAGATATCTGGGCACTGGGAATCCTGTTATACTTTATGACAACGGGGATCATGCCATTTCGGGCAGATACAGTGGCCAAACTGAAAAAGTGCATTCTTGAAGGGACATACAGCTTGCCTCCCTGCCTGTCAGAAAATTGCCAGAAACTGATAAAAGGAGTCCTTCAGCCAGTACCAACAGAACGATATTCTGTCAAACTTATTATGAACAGTGAATGGATGCAAGGAATACAGTACCCCAAACCCTTACAGCCGTTTAAACTGGATCCAAAGTATTTATCGGACATCAGTACACTCAAAGAGGAAGAAATCGAAGTGAAAAATACTCTGGAAGATCTGGGAATCACAGAAGAACACATTCAAAATAACCGGGGAAGAGATGCACACAGCTCAATAACAGGTGTCTACAGAATTGTTTTGCACAAAGTACAGAAGAAAAGGGCACTTGAATGTGTTCCTATCATGTCCCATCCAGACCCCAAAGAGCAAGACTTGAGGAGAGGAATCCATTCTTACAGCGGGATGAAGCACACATCCAAGCTGTGTTTGATTTTATAAATTGCACTGGAAGCTTCATGCTTGGCACATTTAACAAAGGGTTTTATTCACTTTTCATAAGTTCTAGTGGTACATTTTTTTGTAATTTTTGAATAAACCAAAAATGCCTCATCTCCTTTGTACTTCTCAAGTCACAGCAAAGCGCTCGGATACAGCGCTCTCGTGCATTTCGTTGTCCCTTGCTCCAGAAGTCACAGCAAAGCGCTCAGATACAGAGCTCTCGTGCATTTCGTTGTCCCTTGCTCCAGAGACATCATATAGCCAGTGCAAGAACCCCAGTAAGTGAAACAGGTAAGTGATCATTAGTGGAGGTGATCTTTTAGCAAAGATCAAGTAATACTACATTTAACACACATTTAACACACTTGGGAGATTCTTAGTACGGATATGTAACAGCTAGCTTCTTGAAAAGCTGTACCTCAGCTTGACACAACTTTACCACTGCAAACCAAGACAGTTTTTGCAGAGAACTAAATTTAAGCAGAGACCAGACCATAATCTAAACTGCAAATTCTTCTTTAAAATGTCTTCACAAAATTAAACATTTTATCAATGTGTATCAGAGCACCTTTTTTTTTTTTTTTTAAAAATTTTATTTAAAGAAACAGCAATGCTGTTGTTGACCACAGTTCCTAAGTTGTCACGATTCAGAAAGGCAAAGTAGGATATGGTGCTTTAACCCTGCATGTGCGATTGCAATTCCTAGTGCACAACGGGTTGGGCTACCACCTACTGACCTTCTGACACCTTCCATTACTTGCGCGATTCTGACAGTCTAGAACTGCCTGGACTCCAGCTGCAGTCCAATAAAGAAAGATTTAAGTGTACTCCAAAACTCATGTAGTTTTAAATTCTTGCTTTAGCACTAGGTATCAGTAAGCTGAACGCAACCAACAACAAAATCCACTTATACATTGAGCATTACAGGCTTGTCCTAACTCCTGCCATACTACTTTGGCAACAAAGGCTGGCACAAAGCCGAATCTGACACTCTTGACGACTGCAAGCTAAAAGCTGAATAGCCTGACAACTCCAATTGTTCTGAGTACCACTAAGATGTAGATACTCTGATTTTCAGCTTTGATTGCTTATTTTATACTTTAATCTTCAACACCATCAGCTCCAATGCAAATAGTGGAAGAGTGCAGTAGCTGTCCTTCTCTGAACAGGCATAGCTGACATGCCTAAGATAAGAGGTAGAGCCTGTATGATTTTAGTTAAGACAAGTAAACTAATACAAAGTGCTTTCAAATTTAAGGGCAGGAAGCCTTACCTATTATGGGGACTGATGAGATGATCATTAAAAGGAGTAATTAATGTAAATGAGCAAGAGAATGACTCTGAAAAGCCACCCATGGGAAACTGGACTCACTAAGGCTCAAGTAGGTACAAAGCAAGAACCAGTCCCTCTTCACGGTTTTTCTGAGCGGGATAAAACAATACCATCTCTCGTAAGACAGTAATAAAGATGATTTGTGTTTCATAAGTGAGGAATGAAATCCTGCAGTATGAACAGTTTCCACATGAAAGCATTTAAATTTTCTTGAAACACAGCCTGAGATAACGGTTTTGCACCAGCCTAAGCAACCCTTTCTTTCCACTTTTGTAATGGAATGATATTAAGGAGAAAGATCCAGAAGGTCCACACAGCTTGTGAACCCCCAACTTCAGGTTTTCACAGGGCCAGTCTCCTCTTTCTTTCCTGTTAAAAAAATGCATCCTGAAAACCCAGCAAGTCAGCACTACTCCAACAGGTTTCAAATATCTCAAACTTTATTTTAATAAAGGATCAGCCTCACAAATCATGAGGTCCCTGTGGTTAACTCTGTGCCAGTAGCTCACTTCTTGGCTCATCCACTGCCAGCAGTGGACTTTGTTCAATGGCAATTTGTTTTTCTGGTGCCAAGATTAAGTTTCACGAGGGCAACCTAAACCAAAATACTTGCAAACACTATCGTCATGCATCATTGCTCCATCATTTTCAGCAGAACAAACAGATTAGTATTCATCAATTTATAATAAACAACTGTTTTACCAAGGCTTGACTGTACAAATACAGCAAGTTATCAAATCCTAGTGAGTGACAGATAATACAAACACTTCATTACACACAAAAAACCTGTAATTAAACAGACAAATCATTTTTTGCTACTTTATATTAGATAATGTAGCTGTGTAGAATTAGCAAAGAAATAAATTCAACAAAACTTCATTCTGTACATTAGCTCAATTTAAATATATATTACAAGCTTACAAGGCTCATGTCATAGTTCATTTCCAATCTGGGCTTTCTACCAGAATGGAATCCCCATTAGCATTGTATATCTACCACTTGCAAAATGGATAGCTTTTAGCTTGCATGTTGGGAAAAAACAAAAGAAAAAAAAAAAAAAAGACCCCACTCCTACAATATTACCAATAGTGAGAAGGACTTCAAAGTACAAAGCCAAATTCAAAGTTAGAAATATTCTTTCAGAAATGTATTATATAAAGAATAGCGAAAGGCCAGAGCTCAAGATAAAGGGATCTTCCTCCCATCCTTTTTTTGCCAATTACAACAGCTCCATAACATCTAGAAGTTTTGTTTAAAAGTTCTGCTGCCTTAGATACTTCTGCTGAACAATCCTGAAAGGTGCCAAATCAATGAACCCATTTCTTTAAAAGAAAAAAATTACTACCTCACTTCTTTTCCCTCTTTCCTCCCAGGCTGCTGTGATTTATAATGCAGGTATAAAACACGTAATATGGATGTTAGGAGGAATTACGTAATAACTAACACTGTAGGTCACAGAGTTTCTTGGAAGAAAACCACCTGTCAGTCTAGCCATTTTTGATCCAGTCATTCTGACAGGAGAGAGAGATTCTATTCCAGCAATGAATGCTACTTGGTTCTATACCTTTCCCAAAGCAATGGGGTGATGGGAGGTAGACTGGGAGAAGAAAGACAAGGTGATAAAGGGAAAAGTATTCAGAAGATTGACTGCTTACTGTCAAGGCACTGAGAACCCTAACATTAAAAGCTTGGACTATTTTGCCACACGCTTGAGTATAAGTAGAAGTTAACAGTGTAGGTTTCAAGGCATTTTACATGGAAAGAGCAAGCAGAAGATTCTTTTTTCCCTATGTACAAAGACCTTGTAATAGACTACAGCTACTACTCAGCAATTAAAAAAAAATCAGATATGTTAAGGAACCCACACAGCCCCTGGCAAGTCCCTCCATCTCCAGTATATTCATGATTGTAGTGTTCTGAAAATACTATAGATATCAGCACACCGTATTATGACAAATCTTTTCAAGGAGCTGAAACAGTTTTTCCATGCTCCAATGAAGTACTACTGTACACTGAAACTTCAGCACTACTGCAATCTTTTTTCTCTCTCACTCTACCCTCACACCTTGTTTCATTCCCCACCTCACAGAGGTATCTTAATGCTCCCCGTTGGAAATGGCAACAGTAACGCCTTCAGATTCTGTTGTTGCAGGGATTCTTGGCACTTTCTTAGCAGGGCTTGGGATGTGCTAAGAAGAAGGGAAAAAGAACATTAAATACAGTCCTCTAGTTCACAGACATCCATACTTCACAGCTAGCCCAACTCTCAAACAACATTCATGCTACACTGGGCGGCTTGGTCTTAAGTCAATCAAATCGGTCATGCTTCATGCAAACTGATTACGTGAAAAGAGCCAGTTTGTTCTTGTTTCATTCTTGTGCGGTTTCGTTCTTCTGATGATGAAATGTACTTTTTAAAATCCCATGTTCAATTTTTTACTTCTGGCTTGTATGTTACATATGTTAACCAAGTATTTCATATAACTTGTTAAACCACTGCCTCTTTTAACATACATGCACATGCTAAGACAAACACATAAACTGTTCCACCATTTATATCAAACTTTTCGAGTGCTGACTGTTCACCTCATGAACAACGCCTGGGTGGACAACTTCAACTCCTGCCTCCAGAGGTCCATCACCCAGGAGTGGGCGCCGTGCATAAGTTCTCCGGTGTTTTTCATCCACACGCACAAGATACCATGTTCCCCCAAAGAGATCTTCTACCGAACACTGTGGAATATAGTTGGCTGTAAAAAAAAAAAGCCAGTAACACACTGTTAGTTGGTTCCTGGTAAGAGTTCTACGCAACACAGGCCTTTGCCATTTGGATGTAGGAAGACAGAAAAAACAAGTCTGCATTTTCATTTCAGCCACACCAGGCAAAGGAACACAAGCTATTCAAAAGTAGAAAGGGTTGGACATTTCCTTCATTTTATACCCTAATCATTTGAAGTCATATGAATTAAGTGATGAGCATTTTGCTGTAAGACTAGGAATGATTTATATTTATGAAGTTCTTACCCAAATGATGTGTTTCCTGTCTAATCTTCATGTTTTCAGCAAAGACATCAGGTGCAATACATTTTCTTGAGTCAAGTCTTGTTTTGAGATCAGAAAGGCTAGCAGTTATTTTGTCCAGTGCAGAACCTACAATGTAAAACCATTGTGTAAGGTAGCACCAGTGCTGAAAACTGCGTGCTAGCATATTAACATTTCAAGCCCATTCAAAATATTTTGCATTACAGAAGCAAAACTTTTAGTCATTAAAAAATATTCCCAATTACTCAATCAAAATGTTAACAGAGTTTGAAGAATATTAACTATTTGCCCGTGGAGACACTTAACATTCCCTGAAGCTGGAACATCTTCAGTTTAGCATCAGTGTCATTAGGTGTTGCTCTGCAGGTTTACTTATGCTGGTGGGTAGGGTAACAAGGCATTTAGAAGTGAGCTGTGCAAGGGGGTTAATTAACATTTCTTCCTTTCACTCACCAGGAGTGGCATCCTGTGTAACTCTAATGGAATACAGCGTAGCAGCAAAACCAGAGCCATATGAGAACACACTGATTCTCTGTCCTGCGAGCTGCTCTGGGGAGTACCTGCAGGTCAAGCAACAGTTGTTTGAAGTGAGAATTAAGCCAGGGTGCCCATTTTAAATAAACAGAAAGTGCCAGCTAGCTTAGTAACAGCAGCCAGCATATTATACTGACGACAACACACATTTAGCATTCTACGTGCATAAATGATGACTTTTAAAAACACAATTTCAAACACCGCTGTTACGTGATGAGTTCCAAAGCTGCCTAAGCAAAACAGAGCAAAGAAATGCCCACAATATGATTATCTAGAAGGCAGCCAGTTTTCATTCTTAAGTGAGCTAAAGCCTAAAATGAATAACCACATCTTGGAAGGCAAAGTCAGAATAAAGAAAAAAGGATCCAAGAGTAATGATTTAATTTAAACTTAACAGGATTTTGTGAAAGTCTGTCATTGCCAAAAAAAAATAAATTGTTACATAAATACTAATTTAATTTGGCTTTGCTTATTATAGTGAAACAGAGAAGGCATTCCAATTGTCTTTTCCACTGCAGTGGTGGGGTTTTTTGTGGGGGGGCGCTGGGGGGGGT
>NW_009633728.1:16753-21315 GCF_000690535.1 Cariama cristata
TGAGAGGGTGTGGGGACAAGGTTTAGGCTGGCAAAAGACACCACCTTACAAGTAAGATCCTACTTTGGAAGGTACAAAGCAGCTGTTTCAGATCACTTTCTGACACAGAAATTTTGAATCTGCTTATCGTTTAAATTGATTGTGTGTGCAGAATAAATTTTTTACCTTTAGTCTTTCTGCTTGAAGCTATCTAGTAGGAAAAGGCTAGATGGTGCTTTTACAAGAGGCTTTCTGAAACAAAAACTTTTTATGACTTTATATATAAAAAGCTGTATTTTTTTTTCCAATTTTATGCTTACTGGGCTAGAAGAGATGCAAGGCAACCATAGACTGAAGGTGTATACATATTTCCATTCTGATTGGATACGAGTAATGAAGCTTTGGTTTTCTGATTGAAGAGCTCTGCACTAGCTTTCATAAAAGCTTTTTCCACATCTCTGTCAAAATACGTATCTTCAAGTTTTACATCCCTATTGAGGAAAAAAGAAAAAAAGTAGTTCAGAAACAGTTACTAAAATAGTAGAAAGTAAAAAAACCACCTTGGATGTGTAACAAATTAAGATTATGTGAATAAGGAAGACATCAGCCATCCTCACCTGAAAGCTTCCAGACCACTGAAAATGCCGTTTGCTGTTTCTGGATTCTGGTCACTGAGAAAGTCATTGAGCAAGAGTCTAGCCACAGATTTCTGCACCAGTTTACAGTAGGGAGAATGAAAGATCATGAATCCAAAGTCATTCAAGGTGAAACGTCTGTCTGTCCCCTCTGGAAGTGGCAGAAATGTTGTGTTACAACTTATGTTTAGTACTCGCTTCAACTATGAAAATAAAATAGGGGAGTGGCAGGATACCAGTCATCATAACACATCAGCATACAAGAGACAAATGTAAGACTAACTATTGGCGTCAAGTTCATTTAAAACACTGCTGCTACTTCTATTTCAAAATTAGTTTCTTACTGATCTTTTCGACCAACTAACAATGTTTGCCCTCCTTCTGGAAGGAAAAGCTATAAGCTCAATAGAATCTCTGTATTTCTAACCAGCATTTTGACATAATAAATAATATACTTCATTTAACTATCTAATCTTCACACCTATGCGTCTTAATATGAGTGAAGCAATCACTAAACATGGGGTAAAAAAAAAAAAAATCAGCATTGTTACATAACATTTAAGTATTAACCTCAATATCTAAGGAGCCTGGGTGGAGGGGGAAATAACATGTTTTTATGCAAGGTGTTATACGTAACACCAAAAAAGCCTGTAGAGACTACTGCTTACTGACTATCAGGTGCTTAGCCATACCAGAACAGAAATAAGACACTTCTTAAGAGAGAGAGCAAACATTTCAATCACCTCAGAGCACATAAACATGAAGAAAGAGACCCATATACCAGTTCTTAGACTGAATGCTAAAACTTGAAAATACATTGTCCTTGTAGTTACACATTCCAGCATTTGCCCATATCTTGCAATATCATCAGGTGAGAATACATACCCTTTTGCCACTGGGCATGGATTTTGTTGCGGTAGACAGTATAGCAGCGATCTAATGCACTGAGGTAGCACTGTATAGATAGTTTGCCATCAACCACAGGATATTCAGAGACCATATCTGGTTTATAGAAGTCATACGCATGCTGCATGTGGGTTCCACGCAACCCTGATGGACAGAAATTGGCAAAAGTTGAAAATTACTTTATTCAGCTGCTTTGAGTCAATTTGAACACATCACTTAACACGTGTGGGGAAACAAGCAATATCTGGCCCAGTCACACAGGTTTTCATAGCACTTCAGGCCCTTTAAGGTAATGTTTCACACAGTTCTCAATTGCTTGTTAAGTACAGTAGGCCTGAGCATTACATACACAAGTAACTTAATGATTTTAATCATTTCACCTGTGTTACTTCAGCTCTAGTCCACTCTTTGTCAAATTTATTGGAGAATCCCCCAAGGAAATAAACAGATGGGAGCATCTTTAGTCATTCCTTGCTGCCTCCTGTAACGGGGCTTGGCCAAGTTAGCCCAGGGCAAGAGGAGAGAAAGTACAATTTCTGACAGTAGTGGGAGTTAATCCAGCCCTCCAGCAATGCACAAAAAACAGGGCGCAAGCTTCGCAATGGATCCAGGTATCTGGCTGAACAACATTTGTTTCCTCACAAGACTAACCTCTCTCAAAAATCAAAGGAGCATTTGGACCAACTAGCATAGCAACAGCACCAGCTCCGCCTGTTGGCCTGGCATTCCCAGTGGCATACACAGCTATGTCTCCAGCAACAACAAGTGCATAGCGTCCTGCAAAAAACACACAGAAATAATGATGAGAAATAGCAAAGAATCTAGCACATTTCAATATCCATCAGCAATTTTTAGACTTTGATTATGGAGGAGATGACCCCAAGAGTAACAGGTTCTTCAATCCTGACCTTTCCCCCCCATTTCAATTTCCTGGCAGCCACAGAAATTGACAGGAGAAGACTAGTCATTATTAGCCATGTCGTTATTTTTTGCACTGTAATTGAACTAGTCGTAAATGCCCAGAGCATTTAAGAAAAAGACTTCATGAGGGAAAAATAGTTTACCCTCTGGGTTTTATATGGTTAAACACTAACACTGTCATTATAAGGCAGACTACTCATAAACCAAAGGATGATGTAACTTTTCAAGGAAATACCCTGAACTTACCATCCCAAGAACTGGACTCAATCCAATTAACAGCATTAAAAAGAGCAGCAGTGCCTCCATAGCATGCATTGGTGGTGTCAATTCCTTCTACATCCGTATTACCAGATTCTTCAAAAAGCTGCATCAGGACAGTCTTTACAGATTTTGATTTATCAATTATCGTCTCCGTTCCAACTTCTAATCTCCCAATACAATCATAGGAAAGGCTGTTCCTCTCCATGAGCTTCTGAACCACAGTCAGGCAGAGAGAATTGATATCCTCCCGGTCAGAGCAGAACCCCATTTTTGACTGGCCTAGCCCAATGGTGTATTTCCCAGCATCCACACCATCATACTTCTCCAACTCCGTCTGGTCAACGTACTGAGAGGGAAAATATATTTCCAGTGCAACAATTCCCACATCTTTGGGCCAACAGGATTCAGCATTCACTGGAAGAGACCCAGGCATTGTGGCAGATCTTTAAGAAAAAAAGAAAACAACAAAACCAGCTAATTTATTCATATCCATTTTGAGAGACCTACTTTCATATTCTGTAGGTTTATAGAAAAAGTTAAATTTCAAGTATCCTACAAGGTCATTTGCAAAAGCCAAGCCATTGCCTCCAGAGGGACTTTGGTCTGAGGATACTGTAAACATAATTTAAAGTTTTGTAACATTTTATATTAAGTCCTTTGAAGTGAAAATACAAATTTCAGCCCTGGGGATGAACAGACGTAGGTTAAGTCCATGTTATTTCACTGAAGCAAAACACATATTTAACAAGTGTTAAGTGTTTGAGAAATTAATGTTCATTATTCTACTTGTACTTGTGTGCAAACTCTCAATTTTACACAACCAAGCTAGAAACATTGGATTTTTTTTAAAATGTTGGTAGTTGAGAACTTAAGTTTAAAATTTATCCTTACCAGGAAATCTCTGCCTTAAAACAGGCCAGGACTTTTCAAACTAGTTGTTATTTTTAAACTAAGTGACCTAAGTCACTCCATTTTGTTTATAATTGCAACAAAGACAGTAGAAACTTTTTGGTGTGGGTTATTTTTTGTATTTTTAGTTGTTTTTTTGTTTGTTTGAAGCATACTCTGTTCTGGCATTCCAGAACACTGAAGCTCCTAACACCAGGCTTGGAGGAGTATTTCACAGGCTGAGATGAACACACAGGGGTTCTCCTTGATAGACCAAGTTTTCTTATTTTAAGCCCATAACTTCACTGTTACTACACTCAGGGACATACTATACTTTAGGATATACTACATCCTATGACTTTAACCCTATCTCTATTACCCAGATAGGCACCATCTTCCTGTACTTTTGCTTACATCCTTACAGAGCACTTGTCCCTTTCGTGCCCGGCTGCAAGTACTGTCGCTCTGACCTTCCCCAGCCTCTTCCATAAAATCAGGATGAGCTGTATAAAGGAATAAAGCCTTTCTCTGCAGGAACGACAACTTTACAGCATGCATATTAACACAAGTGTTAGGAAAACATTAAAAGTGTTTTCTGTTACAAGTACAGTCCTACGTAAGACCTAGGGCAAGAGCGCATGGCTCACCATTCATTTTGATTGCCTCTAACAAAGTTTCAACCGTACCTATGATGTACCTAAAATAACCTGTTTAATCTTTAAGTATTTCTCTTGTAGCCTTGATTCATGTTAAAACGTCTAAACGGGAGAAAAGGGCTATTTAAAGCTGCTTACTGAAGCGCTGCAGAACAGCGGTACAGCGCACTGCCGCGATTTTAAGCAAAACAACCGATTTCGCGTCGTTTGTGTACCCAGCTGCCGCCTCAGTTCACGGTCTCGCGTCTGCTCGCCCACGCCCCGTGGCGGACCGGGACCTCTCCCCCCTTCACCCACCCTGTCACGAAGCCCCTCA
>NW_009633729.1:0-3462 GCF_000690535.1 Cariama cristata
CTGTTTTAGCCAAACCAGGACAGAATGTATGAAAAAGATGACTGTGTAGTCTTAAATACAACTGGCTTCCTGCTGTGAGGAAATATTAAGAATTCTTCCTTCTTTCACACACCTTCAACAATTCATGTGGGAAGCATTTGGAACTGACACTTGTTCACAAGAGAACAGTGGGCAAAACAGTAGTTTGAATTTAAAATGTTTACATATGCAGAAGAGAGCAGCTCAGAACCTTTAGTTTTTACTGTCACAAATAGCAAGAAAATAAAACATATACAGAATTTACTTACACATTAGTGGTAAAAATCCCATAGATCAAGTCCAATTCTGGCAGGAAAAAAGTGCTCTGTAGTTCATTATAGTAAAACGGAATTTCTCCAGGGCGAGAGCAGTTCAGCCGAGCTTTCATGAAGGTAGTCCAGGTATCCTCCAGCACAAACTTGCCACCAATATCATTTTTGCATACCCGAGCAGCACGAGAGAAGACAGTTTTCCCACAGTCATGTTCCACCGCATTCTCCCGGAAGAAGAAGTAGGTAAAGTTCCCAATGTCATAAGACGACACAAAATTTGGCTCTGAAAATAACAAAAGAAAAGACTATTTATCGCCTTCTTGTGATAGATGCACTCATATTAACATGGAAGTTGGATTTATCTCCAAGCATTAGATTTAGAAAAACACACCTTTTATTATCCTTGCAGGGAACTAGCCCCATGATATCTGATCAGACCAACTCATGTCCAGCCAGGATTATGAGCTACATGAACATGGCTAGACAGACTGTCTACTCTGGGTGTCTATTGCACATGACTGTGCTGGGTAGCCCGGGCCCAGCTCACTGTGTTCTACTGTCAAAAGCATCACACAGGTTTTCTTCTCCACATATGAGCACAGTGTATTCTTACAATGAAATTGCTTTATCTGTTGTTAACTCTGTTTCTGCTTTGCCACCATGCCATTACTCCAGATTAGCAGAATAACGGATGGTAACTGAGTGTGACTAAGAATGTGCTCAGAGGCTGTCATGAAAAGAAAGAGAACTCTACAAAAGATCATTTAGTGGTAAGATAACTGCATTTCAGTCCTATCTCACTTAAAGCATTTGATAGTATTACAGTTTTTTTTTTTCTTTTTTTTTTTTTTTTTAATAATTCAAAACTGATCAAAGAAACTGATGGTGATGCAGGAGAAATTAGAGAATAGACATTAAAAAAATCTAGAAAACAACAGATGGCAATATTTCTTAAAAGACACCAAAGACAATAAACATGTGGCCCATTTCCCATAAGGATTACTAAAACTGAGGAGAGTCCATGATCTTAAGAGAGATTGACAACCTCATGAGTTCTTTAAGGAAAGATAAATTTGAAACACAGATTTGTGAACAAAAGCCCCTCCTGTGCAAGGAACCATTATGGAACATTGGTACCCCTGAGAAACATGCTAAATTTTTGTTTTCATTCCCAATTTCTATTCTAAAGGGGGAAAACAAAGAAATAAACAAAACTGTTTTAAAAACATCTATTGTAAGGAAACACTCCAAAGAAATTTAATAGGTGAACATTTCTTGACATCACTATTGTATTGAAAAATGCTGCTGTAATTGAATCTAAGCATTTTGCAAGAACACCTCAAACCTGTCAAAACTTTTGAGGGGAACTAAAAAGGCAAGCAAGCTGGCATTTCCACGCAGCAGTCTAAACTCTGTCAGACAACTCTTCTCCAAAGACGGCCCAGCTCTCAGTTTACGTGGCCTCTTGTGTGCTTCCCTCTCTACCTGCTGTGCTGAGAGTCTCCAGGGCAGGTTTTTTGGCAGCAATGGTGATCAGCTGCCTGGGATATTTGAAGCTAAGCAGATATGATAGCTCTCCCACTCCTCCCTGTAACTTTCACTCATTATCACATTAATCACTTCCTTGAGATAAGTGTGTAACACACCACATTTTCCCCACCCTCGGCTCTGTACAGGTGTCTTGCTGGAAGTTAGCAACCAAACACTTGTGAGGAGAACTTGTTGGTATCCTGAGCCCTCACACATTACATAGTACCCGTGTGTTTGTGTCTTTAAAAAAAGAAAAGGCAAAATAACGTAGTTTAAAAGGACTTGTGATAGCAATAAAGGTAAAATTGAATTGACAATATACAAAAAGCTAAACTATTAATAATGTTTTTCCTATTAGAGTCTCATATCTTCATTCCACATGTGTGTAAAACTTCCATTACAATATGAATTTTGCTTCAAAGGTTTCAAAACCTGTTAAAATTCATTATTAGAGTTTACAGATTCATAGAAATAATTCTTAGTTGCTCATGAGCTCTCATTCTTTAAATATAACATGTAATACTGTCACACATTTACACTCTAAACACTGAAATTGGAGAAAGCTGAAAAAAAAGACCTTTATAACTTTGTTAATCTTTTTTTCACTAAAAATGTGCGTGTTTGCTGAATAGGTAACAGTAGAATGATATATAAGATTTAATTACAAGCATTAATGCTAAGATGACAAAAATTTGCGGCTAAAAATTACAAAATCATACACTATCACATTCTAGACAGGTTAGTTTTGGCAGGCATCAAATATGCAGAGATAGTTGCATGCAAAGTTTTTTTCTTATTTTAAAGCCTAATTATGTTTCATTCATTCTCAATACACACCAATGTTTTCAGCTCTATGAGATAAACTTATATTTACTTAACTAAAGTATACCAGAAAGAAAATCTTTTTAGGAATACCAGGCTAACCAAAAAAAAAGGAACCTACTGTCCCTCATTATCCAACTTCAATTTATATCCGTAACACATCTGGCCATCATTTCTCTTAATCTGTAATGTACTTTCTTCCCTCGCTGTATGCAATATCCTTTCAGACTGTTCTTACATTCATGGAAGGAACTACTGTCTGTGGAGGAAAGAAAAAGCATTCACCCGTCTGAGTGTAACTTGGGCTGCCTGTCCACCGTACTAAGGTTAGGTCATACTTAAAGCAATATCCACTAAAGGCAGACAGTAAGAAAAACAATCCATGAGAAACAGCATGAAAAAGTAAAATTTTCCAACTATGTGTTTGACTTTGTAGCCTATAACCCTGCTTACTCCTTGAAATAATCTCAAAAATATCTCGACTGATGTAAAAAGATTCTACTGACTGTGCAAATACTCAACATCAGTTTGATCCATCACAAAAACATCCTGTACAACCATTAAAAACAGGGGTCCTGTCTTGCAATGAGGCCTGATGATGCTGCTTCTGGCCGGAGGCTCACTGATATAAGAAGGTCTCTACATTGGCACAATAGGATCTCACTACAGAGCCAAAAACACTACCAGAAGCATTCAAAGTGTGGAGAATAACAAATGACAAATAAAATCTTCATGAACTATAAGAATGAAAATCTTATGAAATGCATTGAGAATGTTTTTAGGGATCTTGAAGAACCATAGAATCATAGAATCATTTGGG
>NW_009633730.1:0-2327 GCF_000690535.1 Cariama cristata
GGCGTGAGGGGATTTGGAAGGGCCCTGCCCGCGTCTGGGCGAAGGCAACAAGCAGGCCGGGAAGGCTGCTTGCGGTGTGAAGGCAGGCTTAGGGCCCGCAGCAGAGCGGAGGAGTTAGGAACCTGGGATAGTCTCTGCAAGGAAAGCAGGGAGCGCACAGATGATATTGGAAGAGGAAAGACTTCGGTCCACTTAAACCCCTTCTACCCCATCAGTCTGCTCCTAGTTGTAATCCATTTTAAATACGGTCAGTGAAAGGAGACTAGCAGGGAGCAGAAGGAGCAAGGCTGTTCTATAGAGGAAAACAAACCAGTGGTTGTGGGCAACCTCAGTGCTAGTAGTGTCCTCACCAACGGTGTGCAGTCTCACATAGATTGAACGTGGCAGGCAGAACCAGATGTTGACAACAAGATTCATCAGTAGTACCAGGAAAGGTAAGCTATGAACCAGGTCTAGGAGCCACATGAGGAATCTATTCAGGCACAAAGGGAGGTGGTGCTAGAGGAATGGTTAGGGTAAAAGTGGGTCTAAAGGGACTGTCTATAAGGTAGGGAGAGCGAGCAAATTGGAGATAAGGTCACTTACAACATAAGTTTGAAGGGCATCAAAGAGAAAGGCTAGAGATGAGGCTTGGAACAGATACACCTACAAAGTAGGACAGGCAAGTACTAAACCCCCAGACCTGAGCTTATATGGAGCTCCTGGGCCTATGGGCAAAGAGTGGGTGTGGAAATGCCAGGTGAGGCTGATCAGAACAAGCATGGGCTATTAGTGTACTCAGGACCCTGATAAAGAGGAGATTTCATTCAGCTGTTGTATATTGCTGTGGCTTTAAATTAGTCATTTCTCGACTGAAGTTTTCTGTGAGACTGAAGGTTTGCTCTGATGGATGTAGTGCTCTGTTCTCCTTGCCTTTGTGATGGGGCTTTTTTTGATGCTTTTCAATAGAGTGTACTATAAATCCTGCTGAGGGCAAAGGAAGAAGAGTCCTAGGCTGAGAGTCCAGAGTTAGGGCTGCCAGAGTCAAACAAGCAGTAGGTGGCGTTACGCTCTGTACCTCTGCTCTTAACCATTTCCAAATACTACTGTGCTGTGTTGCACAGGGGTTCTATGCCTCTTGCGTGCAGTTAGGTGGTGCCTGACTTGAGCAGGCTCTGTGCTTTCCCCACTGCTGGGGAAATAAAAGCTGCTTATGTAGTGGTAGATTGCACTATAAGATTCTGCCAGATTTTGTACAGGTGCTGTTGCTTGTAGTGTAGGAAAGGGACATTTAGCTGAGGGCTTGTTAAGTATGTGTACTTTGTTTTCAGATGCCCCTGGGCTGGCTTGCCCCTGTTGTGTACAGAATAACTCAGGGCTGTGTTGCAGAAAGGAAACTGTTTCCAGGAACCAGTATTTCTCTCAGTTCTTGTGACTTCCATCCATAGTAAACTACAGCTGAAAGCTTCATCTGCAAAGCTCAGCACAAGTTCCATGCTTTTGTCTGCATCAGAAAGGAAGAGATGCAGCCATTGCTGGTAAACTGTTCTTATTTTAGGTCCTGCTGTCTGAAGTAACTGCTGTGAGGAACCAGGGAAATGTCTGGCTGTGTTTGCTTCACTGTCTCACTTTGCTTCTTGCATGGTTAGCAAGCATCTCCCTCTTCTGCCAGGCCTTTGCTGGTTTGGTCTATTCCCAGGTGCTGTGTGACTGCAGCTCTTCAGAGGTGTGTGGCTGTCTTGGTGTGTTCCCCTGTGTTATGCCTGCAACTGCCCAGATGACATGGTAGGGCAGTAACCATGCAAGGAAAGTTATTTTGTTCTTGTATTCCCCCAGGCAGTAGTGGGAGATCCTGGGATCTAAAAAGCAAGTAAATGCAACTGACTTATGCTACTGCTTGTGAATTCCTTTGCTTCCCTCGCCTACTCCTCATAGGTGTTTTCAGTCCTTTGGCTGGTGTATCTCTTTTGTTAAGGCTGCAAGGAGAGCTATTCACCTCAGAAGAGAGCATTCCTGTGAGAGGTCTCTGCTTTTCCCCACTCTTCTTGTGGAAGAAAAGAAAAAGTGAAGAGAGGTGGCATGGGTATTCAAACACTTACCGAATCCTTTCCTTGTTACTCCTCAAAAGTACCTAGCAAAAAAGCAATAGCTCCAGAAAGAGCAATCTAGTCCTTTTCTTTAGATAGGGGTAAGACAGACCCTTGAGAATAATGCTGCAAATGCAATTGTGTTCAGTGAATTGAAGGGAGGAAGGTTGACTTGTACAGACAACTTTGGACAAGGGAGAGTGAAAAGCTCCCTCTATTTCCTCATTTTGTTCTTAATTCATTATGAGCTGTGTAACTCTT
>NW_009633730.1:2358-3943 GCF_000690535.1 Cariama cristata
CCTAATGTTCTAGGGCGTGAAGGGGCTTTTGCCTCAATTTGTCATCTGAGTTTTTAGGTGGAAGTTGCTGAAACAACATGCTAGCAGTTATTTTACCTAAGCTCCTTTGAGGAGGCATGTTAATTTCACTTTAGTGACTTAAGAGGTTTCCCAAGGGTTTTGCATTGATGAAATAAAATACATAGCATCCTAAGTGACACTGATACATGTGGAGAAGCCCCCTGTATTCCCACAAAGCAGGAAGCTGGCTCTGCTAGCCTTTTATATGATACTGCAAGGCTTTAAAGAGAGAAAGAATTTAAAAGCTTGTTCCAAGGAGCATGTTGAAATCCTCATCTAACATCAGAGAGATGATTTTGGTTTTAACTTTTCATTCTGGATGTTAGAAGATAAATGGCTTTACAAGGGGAAAAAATGTGGAACAGTCATTACAAATCATATACATGGTTATTCATCTGTTTTACTAGTTCTTAATACATGTGTATTGTTCTATAATAGTCAAAGAATTTGGCTAGAGGCTCTAGTTTCCAACTAGTAAATTTTTGTCCCTCACATAAATGCCAGGTAGATTCTGTATTTGCATACTTCTCCAGTGCCTAGGTGTTCTTTATTCTGTTGTACATTTTCAGGATAATTCAGATGGGAAGGTGCTGGTTTCTTCTCTGCATACCTGGAGTTTCTCATAAGGCTGTATCATCAGGAAGTGTTTTATATCCTAGTACTTATTGTGGGAGCAAACACTCTGGTTTTGGAAGACAGGCTGTGGCACACAGTTTATAAGCTTAAAGTAGGTTTTAGGCAACGAAAAATTTGGCAGTTAACAGGAGAGTTTGACCAACTTCAGAGATAGAGTTGATTAGTAGGAAACAGTTGGTTCATTACTGTTTGTAACCAGCTCTGTTCTAACATTAGTGTTTGTGACATTAAGCGAGCTGCACACAGAATGTCCTCTGACTGCTTGGGTGTAACTGTCTTGACTGGGAAAGCAGATTGTAAGGAATCTACTTTTGCTTTGCTGAAGTGCATCAACGAAAGACTTCACTGGTCCTCAGCAAAGAAATATTTCTGAATGCAAATCAGTGCAAGTGGTTTTTCCAAGTTTGCAAAAGAAATAGACTGAATTATTTAGGCAGAATCTGTTGCTTTGTCTTCAGTGACAAAATTAAATTGAGTCCTACTCTGAACTCCAACAAGGTCCTTCCACTGCTTATTTTTTTCTGCACTCAAACATGAGCATAGTCATATGGAATCTGGTAAATCTAAGTTAAAAGAGAGCATCTTCTGGAGGAAAACACAGGACATCAAGCTGCTTGATTCTACGTGGAACAACCTGGTTTTACTCTAGGAAAAAATAAAGACAGAAGTCAAAGCCCAAGTTAGGGGTGTGCATAAAGCAGGTCTTGCTTGTTCTCGTCCGCAACCATAGCTTTAAGTTTCTTGTGACTAAGGATGCGGAGTTTCACTATCGCTGTAACACATAACTTTTCCTCATTGGAGGGCCGTTTCCTCGGCCATCTGTGGAATATATGATTGGAGCCAGTTGGAAAAGGGAATGGCCCTCCTACGGTAGGAGAATCCCGCCGTG
>NW_009633731.1:0-17067 GCF_000690535.1 Cariama cristata
CGGCGGGGACAGGTCGGCTGATCGCCGGTGTCCCCGTCGGGGCTGAGCGGTGCTGACGCAGCCTCGCCGCTCGCCGCTCGCCGAGGATTTGCCTGCAGTTCGGCGAGCCTTCTGCGGGAGAGGGAGGTTTCATTTAATTTTTCTGGCGTTTACCCTCATGTTTAGCGTCAGAAAATTTCAGTCCTGCTCCAAATGGTATCCATGTGTTTGGGTAAAAAGTCACCTGGGCATTAAATTTTTTTGCGTTGTTAAATTGCATGTGAGCAGACTTACGTTTGTTTTTTAAACCTGTCATGCTAGTCTGAGTAAATTTGAGGACATTGTATCTTAGGTTATATCTTTTTTATGCTTCTGATACTGCTGTTTGATTTGAGATTAGCACACTGATTTTTGTCGCAGGTCATGTTTTTTAATAGATCTGTGTTGTCTGCAGAAAATCCCTCTGCTCAGTATTCCAGAGTGACTTCAAAAATAGGTGATGCAGAAGTTAACAGGCGGAATTTTCAAGTGCCCAGAGTTAGCTAGTTTGTCCAGCACTCTGATACTGCATTCCTGGTAACAACGCCTCAACGATAAATAGTTGACACACAAAGCTTGAGACAAAGAGGATTTATCCAAAGTAACAATCATGCTTGGGAATGATGAGCATCTCTAATTTTAAATGCCTATCACTACATTTTCCTCTTTTTATATGTATTACTTGAAAAAAGTCACTCAGAGTAAATAAACCGAAAAGTTACATCTCACATCACACATCAAAGAACATACATCCCAAAAAATTGCTTGCCTCTCAAAACCAGCGTTTTTTCTGTTGTTAGGCAAAATGGAATGTAACTGCTGGGAGAAAAACAAAAGTAGTATTCGCAAATCCCACTGGACAGGAGGAAGATTGTTGAAAGAAATAGGTTTGAGTAAATGCACACGTTGCTGGTGTAACAGCTAAAATACTTGAAAAATAACCTTACATTCAAGATTTTTCACTTCGGCTCGTGTGTGATGAGCTTACACAATCAGTGCACGTAGGTAAAGGTAGTTGAGGGTCCAAGGAACGCTTACCTAGTCAGTAGGTATTACACATGGAATTGATTTGTAAGGGTTCTAGTAAGTTTAATCGTGTTTTATTACTGTTAATGAAATCTCTTCTTAGTCCAAAGAAAACTTGGTTTTGTTATTGTTCCAAACACTAGAGGAAGAGTTAATTGTAAGATGTTTCTAAACCTTGCCTTTTAAAAACAAACACTTCTTGCCTTAAAATATTCACTGCACTCTCACAATGAAGTATCTATTTGGACATGTCATGTTTATCTGTGAGTCAAAAATATGAGAAAGAGCACAGGGTGCAGATGTATTTCTCCTTTGGTTTATAGAGTGTGCCAGTTTTTGTATGCTTTCCAAGTTATATGATCATTACAGAAAAACAGGAAAACACCTGAATGGTAGGTGTGAGAGACCCAGAGAAAAGAAAGCACTTCTGTTTTGAATTCGTTTCATCAGAATCTAAGCTGAAGGCAAAATTCACTTTGGTTATCAAAATTTTTAGAACAGTTAACAATGTTGCAGGAATAACTTCACAGTGATTCGTCTGCTTCCAGAGGCAGACTCAGAAGATGAACAATCTGTTTTTTAGATATGTAGAAGTAAGTAGGGATGCTTATTTGGGGATAACCATTTGAAATTAGAAGACAAAATATACTGTCTTTCTTTAAACACAAATGCCACCGTTGTGCTTTAGCTCACTTCTTTTTTATGTTTATTCAGAATTAACAAACTACTGTAGAACTAATTAATTCACTTTAAAAAAAATTAGATGTTGATAATTTTGGTTAGTGATTAAAGGAACTCTAAATTAAGGTTTGATCAAAACTTTGAAGAATTTAATAATGATTATACTTCCCTCAGATATAATGACGTTTAGGTTTTTAGTGTAAAACTCCACCAATTTATTGAAATACATAAAGATCTCATCTTTATTAAAAGACACGTTAGTAAATTGATGAGTGGCCCAATTGATAAGTGCTCCTGGTGTGAACAATATTTGGTAAATAAAAAATTCAGAGAGTCTGTTAGCAAAATTCATATTACAATTCTTGGTTAGTTGCCAAAGTTCTGCTAGAACAATTAGAAAATGTTCTATGATCATTATTGTTAGCATATGTGAGTAACAAAGTTGTATATTCTTGCAGAGCCTAAGTCTGTTCTTAGGAATGTTTTAAGTATTCCTATGCCTCATTTTTGGTATGCATTTAATTATCAACCCACATGAAGTACCATAAACGCTATAGTCCAATTCCAGATGAGAATGTAAGTATTAGGATTTTGAAGTATAATAAAATAATTTTTTTTAGTCCTTTCTTTGTGAATTGGAAATTAATCCTCAAGTAAGCTCGAAAATGTGTTCTAATATTTTTGTTATTTATGTAGGCTTAGAATGAAGTGTACATAAATTCTAATTATCACCTTAAAGTGCATTAGTCTTTCAGCACTGTCGGCCTATGTGTTCCTGTATGGGACAGTAAAATACTATTGTCAAAGAATATTATTCTGAATCCAATACTTAAAATAGTTTGAGGAGTTTGTTTTGTAATGGAGCATATTAATTTAATCCTGATTACTGGTGTCCTTGTAATTAGAGTCCAGCCAAAATGTCAGGTACTTGGGCCAAATTTTGAAGCAGTCTGCTTGCTTAGTCCTTGCTACTGTTTTTAGTCTTGTCAGAGTTCAGCTGAATTACTTTTAATTGCTGCTACATTTTTTCTACTCGCAGGATTGTGCTTCAAGATTGTGATTTCTGTTTAAGTATTGCCCTATGAGTTGCTTCAGTGACAGGTTATGTAGCTTCATAAACTGTTACTGGTTTCAAGGGGGTTAAAAATACTTACATTTCAAGTCTAGTTTCTGGTCATATATAGAAGCCAAACCTTGTAGTCTCATGAAAGCAAATGTTCTTTACTAGGAGTATTACTGGATTTCCCTGTATCTTATAGAAGAAAATTGTGTGTAAAGTTACATCCATGAGAGAATTACTATGAAGACACAGGATGCTGATATATTTTCTGCATTTATGTGGATAATAAAATCAAGAAATCGGGTGGTAATTAGAGAATGTAGGTACTGAAAAATCATTTCAACTTCAACTGGTGAGTTCTCGTAATTAAGCTGGATACCACAATTTGATCAATATTGCTAGAGGTTTTTTTAAAGATAGATACTTGAGAGCAGCGAACAGAAAAATGGGTGGATGCTTCTGAAAATTCTATGCATAGACCAGAATTTCACAACCTGGGTGTGTAAACATAGGTGAATTTTGTAGCTGAGTATTTAGGCACTGATTCAGAAAAGCATCTGACTTCACTGAAGTGCATACTGACACACTTAAGTTCTGTTATAATTGTGTGGACGAATGGATGTGTACTGAAGTGCCTCCCTGAGCCAGCCAAATGCATAGACTTAATTTTGAGAAGCTCTGCCCATGGCTGGTCATGCACGCCTACCGCTTCTTGGGAGTATGCTGGCCGGCTGGATGGATGTTTGAGTATCCTACCATCCATTTATGTGTCTGCGGATTTCACCATGGCATGTTGATCGTATATCCTGAGGTCACGTGGCTGTTTTTTTGTTTAGTTTGGCTTGTTTATTTTCCACCTAGAAATAGTTCTGCCTATGTACGTACAGAGATTAGGGAAACCGTGCAAATGGTTGGAATGGGAAGAAGGCAGCTACATATGTTAAGAACAGCTAAGAAGTTGGGGACGAAGAGGGGCAAAAGCAAGGCATTTGCTTTGGTTTTGGGATTCCATGTAATTTTTATATGTCAAGGGAAGCATAAGAGTTTTAAGTACTTGGGTTATATATACATACACACACACATATATATAACTGTTTTGAAACAGCATAGCTTGTATTTTGAGAGCGTTTTATCCAGCAGCTTGCTCTGAGACATGAAGAAATCTGAGACTGATTTCTTGTAATTAAAAGGTCAGTAGTAGAGCCTTCAGTTCTTTACACCTACTTTCTGTGCTTTTAATAGTTTCACTTAGACCCTGTGTCTCCAAAAGAACACTGGTGTTTATTTTAAAACGGGGGTTTTGAAACAGTTTGAAACGTTCTATGGAAAAACTGAACAAAGAACAATAGTTTCACTGGCTTCCACCTTCGTATGAAAGGCACCTTGTTAAGCGGTACATGATCTTCATGAAATGCTTCTTATTAAATCTTTTCCAAATGTATATAGTGAGGACATTTCACTGCATTCTTTCTGCTAGCCCTATATGCTTTTGGAGAGGGGCAGGTAAAGATGAGCCTTACTTTCTCTCCCCTGTTGCTATGATCCCAGCAATCTGCCAGCTTCATGCTGGGCTGAGAAAAAGAATGAATGCAATTAGTCCTTCAGGAGTCATGGTCTTTGCATTCATACGGAGAGGAGTATGTAATATATATGTACATTCTTATGTGAATATGTATGCATTTCAATGTCTGTATATGTATACTTATGTATATATATGCATATATATACACATATGTATGTATGTATGTATGCATTGAAGTGTGTCATGGGAAGGTGATGTGGTATAGAGTAAATCATGAATGTTGTGTGAGAAAAAAATCTCTGAAAAGGAGATTTTTTTTAATTGATGAATTCTTAAATGTTTAGAAAATTAATAGCTTGACAAACTAATTCCCAGGTCACATCTTCCAGCTAAGATTTTTTTTTTTTAATTAAAAATAATAAGAAATTATTTGTAGGATCTGTGTTTTAGTTCTTGGCTATCTTCCCATTGTGCGATTTCTTTGCATGCTAGTAGTCCCTGGGTCAGTAGGTGGGCAGGTAGATAAGCATGCACTCAGGTACACAAATGTAAAATGAAACAGAGGAGATTACAGGGATATGCTTTGAGAACTCTCTGGGCTTAGAGTACCTTGTTACTGCTTTATCCTAAACCAGTCTGTCTCTGGGCAGAGTATTGCATTGTTGAAGTATTAGACTTTAAGATACTGTGTAAAGAAGGCTGGTCATTTGGATCACCTTAGAGAAGACACTAACAAAGACATAACCTTTCCTGGAGAAACCATGTGTAGACAGTAGTTTGTCCATAGCTGTGGGATGTACCTCTCTTGATTTGGCTGACTGTTTTTCAATTTTTCTTAACACAATTAGAAGTATTGTAGAACTGAGATTTTCTTCCAATAATCACTCTTTGCTCTGCTATCCAGTTCTAAGCATTGTTTTTTTAAAAAATATCTTTAGTCTCATGATTAGTCTAATCTTCCAGTGTTTCTGAATGGTGTAATTCACTGTTGAGAATAAAGAGCCCTGGTTTTTTTTGTTTAAGTTTTCATTGCACTTGTGCTTAAAATTTAGTCAGTCAGCAGCACACCAGCATAATGAAATGGAAACGTTTGGTTTAAAATAAACAGACATGTTATTGAAATTGCTTTCTAGTGGTATTACAGTTATTGTGAGTAAGCCCTACCGTAATGTACTTCAGCATAGCTGAATGGAAGAATAGAATCCTTCACGCATTAGAAGTCTTCCTTGCATTTTTACATTCTCCCTATTCATTGTGGTCTTTACAGGCTAGATTACAGTTGAACTCATTTAAAATGGTGGGTATTATATTATAGTGTGCAAATGTATAGATGTCTGAAATCCTCTTTTTTAAAAAACTGAGCATAGTTACGTTACAAAACCACAAATTCCCACTTCTATGCATTTTTAAAATAATTTGTGTTAAAATCAAGTATTTGAAAATATATTAAAAAAGGATGATACTCTACAAGGACTGAGATTGTATTTCTCTCCTGCAGAATGCCAAGGTTTGCAGTAACAGAAAAATCTTCCCCCCCATTTATTTTTTTTTTTTTCATCTGGGGAAACATCCTTCATATTTTACTGTTGACAGGTTGATGAAAATACATTGTTAGATCCTAGTTTTGTGGGGGGAAAAAAAAGAGTTTGTTTATTTTTGACTGCTGCAAAATGTAGAGAAATTGTTTGATGCCCATGTTCTGTTAACTGGTAAGCTAGGAGTTTTATGGCCATTTTTCTGTTTAAATGCATGACCAGTAAAAATGCTGTCAAAAGAAAAATCAGCTAACGAGAAGATACACAAGAGTCCTGTTAATTAGCAAGATCTGCTTGAATTGCTAATAGCAATTTATAGCAAATTCTTCAAGTTCGGCAAATTTTACTTGAAAAGCCTTGAAAACAATTCTTGTTGTCACTTGCATTGTAGTGTAGTGGAAGAATTTACCTGTCCATGCTGATATATGGTGTGGAAATAGGGATCTTAGACTGAGAAAACCTATAAGTACAGTATTAATTATTTTCACTTTGTTAATTTTCTTTTCCATCATTAAATCAGCATATTAATCTAATGAAGAACTGTTCAGCAGTAGTACTCGCAATAAAAAATTTTACTTCATGATTATCACTGAGTAACTTTATATTTTTTGTTTGTTTTCATGGGACTCTTCAAGAGCCATCTTATTTGATAGGCACCATTTTTATTTTTTGATGACAGTAATGAAATGGTGCTGGAGTGCGGAGAAGGAATGATTTCCTTGAGAATCATCTGGTAAAGTGAAAAACTGGAGCTGGAGATAGGTTTGCCTTGACCCTGATCACCCTCTGCTAAAACAATCTTTTTCCTTTCTGAAAGATAAAATTTGATCTTATGACATTTAAAAGGATGCATATTTTGACAGAATGTATTTTGTGCCATAATTAATGTTTGCTGTGTAACATTGACATTCTTTATTTGTTAAAATAATATAATTTTTCCTCCCTGAAATAATTTCATTTTTCTGCTTGGGGGTGGATGCTTGGATGCTGGCCAGTGGCGGGCATATTCACATTGTGTGAGCTGTTCATCAACAGTAGTTGAGTGTTGTGGCCTTTCCCTAGCGGGTAGCAATGAATCTGTACCTTTTTGCTTTTGTGGACTTCAAAGTAGTATTTTTCATATTCGTATTACAGTGCAGAAGAACTTGCTTCTCTGTACAGACATTCAGATCACATTATCTTATCACACAGGGAACTGCTAAGAAATACATAAATTTTTTTTATTATAATACTAGCACTTTGTTTTAATTTTTACGTTATGTTTGGTTTAGTTTTGTAAATAAATTTGAGTATCTTATCTCAGTCTGTGCCTTTGAATCTGGAGCTGAATACATTCTAAATCTTTTCATCAAAACCAAATAAAAAAATACCAAATCTCTCAATGTCTAATATTTTGTTGTTTTGGTAGTGCTGTATAAATAAAATATAGATGTGTTTTTTTGGTGAGGAGACAGAAAAAAGGAAGTATTTTGCTTTCCTTACTGGTTGATTTGATGATCATCTTTGTAGTACAGTTATCAGTCTGTGATGCTAGTTCATCAGTGTTAGGTAAGGACAGCTAGCAGCTTTAATGATGTTGGGTCGTCTGGAATTGTTAAAAGTTGTTGCAAAGAAATTTGCTAATTAATGTTGTTAATGACCAGGAAAACCAGCTGCATTTTGTTGTTGGTTTTTTTTGTTTGTGTTTTTTTGTTGTTGTTGTTTTGTTTTGTTTTTAACTTTAATTGATGTCTAATCAGATTTTAGAACAAAAGTTATGTATTCATACAGGCAGGGCATTTGGTGAGCAGAAGTTAACAAAGTAGGAGCTATCAATCCTGTTCTCTTTCCTATTGTTTCCAGAAAAAAAGGAAATAAAGAGAGACTCTGGAATTTAAAAGTATTGACCTTCTGACATGCACACACAGCATGGTCATTGCACTGGCACACAAAGTGCCTTAAGCCACCATAATGGGAAACTGCATTTTTTAAGTTACTGATATGAGAGCCAGCTGGATGGGGGATGGACAGCCAACATTGATTCTGCAGCTATTTGCAAGTTACCACTTTAGAACCAGACAGCTTCACTTTTATATTCCCAAACTTACCACTTAGGAATAATGTTGCTTTGTTCGGCTTAGCCAGGGATTTGTGACTGCTACATAGACTTAGAACGGTTTGGTCCAGAATTGTGTGGTCATTCTTCATAGAGATCTGCTTCACAGAGTAATTTCATTCATCTGGTGGTGGGGGAGGGATGAGAAACAGTGAAGGGACATTCAGATATAGCATTCTTCAAGGAAAGTGCGCATCCACATTAGCTAGTCGCTTTTTTAAAGCTTTTTAAAGATAAAGGCGGAGATTTGGATCAAGTAGTTAAAAGCCAATTCAAACCCGTGTCTTCGGACTACATGTTGTCTCCTGGATAAGCTCTCCATGCATAGTCTGGAAAAGATCTAATATTTTATGTAGTGCAACAGCTCTTCCCCCTGCCCACCCCCCGCCTTTTTTTTTTTGTTTGCAGTTATTACTCCAATACACTTACACATCTTTTTGCAGCTCTCTTGTGGCTTAGTTTATTAAAAATTAGTGATCCATCACTAAGCGGGGTACAGTACAAATACTGGTTCTCCCAAAAGGGAGTTTTTGTGCCAAACCAGAAGAAATAATAGGGATACAAAAGCTGCCAAAAAGCGTGTCTCCCAATTGCTAATTAATCAGGCGAAAAAGCACCTCAGCAACTACAGTTGAATGTGGGACACTTTATTGTAAATATTGAATAAAGATATGTTAAGGGAGCATAGTATCTTTTTGTTTCTAGCTATGTATAATTAAAAAAAAAAAAAGTGAACTGTGTGCAGTGAGTTGGTGGGGATTTCTTGTAGATTCATGGCATTGTTGGTGGATAGACCCCTTTCAAAAAACCTCATGCTACTTTTGAAAAAAAAATTTACCATTTTGCTGATTTATTTTTTATATCTGTTTTTAAGGTGGCGGTTATTAACAATAATATCTATAGACAATAAGGAAAGCTTTAGAAAAGATATTTTAAAAAACTTGTATCTTCAGTAATCTGGGTTACAAAGTATGGGAGAAAAAGAACCATTGCTGTGAATATCTGGTATCCAAAGCTGCCAATCACTTTTGGCACAGCTCCCATCATGGTCGCTGTGCCCATAATTAAATGCCTGTCATTAGTGTATTTTTCCATAACATTTACAATGGAAAAGGCGAGGGGTCCTTGCAGAGCTATGGCTATCAGGGGAACAATAAAAGCTAATTACACACTCTGCTGTCACCATTGTCAGGTCTGCTTTTGGGGGGAAAGAACATGGGAAGTGTGTACCTTATAATTATATATATAAAATTATATATATACAATACCCAATTGGGGAAACTCAGTCATAGTGAAATGACATTTACTCGGAAGTTTATTATTCCTGTGTTCAAAAGATCTTAATCCTAGGGTTGTATTTGTCCCTTCACTTACACCTAAGTTGCATACACTTTTCCTTTTGCATTTCAGTCACTTTTGCCTCTCTCTTTCTTTCTGTTTTGTACGCTTTCTGGTGAACTGAGATTTCCAATAAAATTGCTGAGATCAAAGCTGGTATTTGCCTGCATTTATTAAGTGGGTGCAAATCATCTTATCCTTGTATGCTTTTGCTTGTGTCCTGCATAGTAAACTGGATTAAAAAAAAAGCTGAATGAAAGCAGCTAGTTTGCCTGTTCACTTTTTTCTGTTTTCAGCTCACAGTGTGCAGGACGTCCGTCTTCAGTGAAATCAGGTTAAGATTCTGGAGTACTGCAGTAGCAGCTTTGGTGAAATGTGTACCAGTTCTATTTATCAATGCACAAATATTTCCAAATGTAAGCATAAGGGTATAATTGCAGAGCAAATATCCTTGAATGCTGTCCTTAAAGCAATTGAAAGAGTGAAGTTGTGCCTTCACACTAATATTTACTGATTTTTTTTTAATAATCTGTAAAATGACTAATTTATCTAAGCAGGTTTTTAGCCCACTAAGTTAAAAAAGAATAGATCCTCAGAACCAGAATTTTGAATATGTTTAGGTACCTAGAGCTGCAGTCAGGAGCAATGTGGGATTTTTGACAGTGCTTGGTGCCTGATAGTCTAGATTCTATTTCTGCTTTTTTACACCCATAGGTTCTTAAATACCTTTCAAAAATGGTCCCTAAGCTGATTAAGGAAAGTAGTTTAAATAAATATCCTAGTTCAAAAGTTGCTGAAGTCAGTAGGAGCTGATGGGTACTAATGAGGAATAGAAGTCTGTCTATTTATTTGAATTGTTTCTCCCAATAGATACTACAGGATCTAATGTTGGTCTTTTTTTTTTTAATACACCACTTTTTGTTTGCAGTATTTTTGGCAGTGTTAAGATTCAACTCTATTGAAGTGAAAAGATTCTCCCACTGCTTTGGATGGGAGTTGATTTAGGTCCTGTGTTGATGATTTTATGGTGTAGTTCATGAATAAGAGTTTCAGTAGTTAGGCTTGTCAGCTTTTGTGAGGCCATGCAATCTGCTTGAATCAAATCTAGTGAGAGGGCAGCAGCATGGGTCTATATATCTCTCTGGGTATTTATCTGATTTGGTCCAAACAGGTTCTAGACTGAGAGTTTTTGAACAGTTTTTGCGGAGTTGGGACCTCCACCTTTGTGGAGCTGAAGAGGGTAAAAATGAAACTGGTGGAATGAGTAGTTACTTTGCCATCAGCAATTTCAAAAGTGAGAATTGGCTTATCATACGTGATTAACAGATAGACATTAGTGAAACTATGAGGTGTTAGCTGCCTTATAGAGTGGAGGACAATTTGGTATATGCCAAAAAAAATATTAATGTAAGATCATGAAGGTAAAATTAATCAGATATAGTAGTACACCACTGGGATACAGGTCATGTATTTTCCAAAGGACTATATGCAATATACTGCTCTCTTCTAGATAAGATATTCCTTAAAGATGAGATGGATCTTGTGAATGCCCAAATAGGATAGAATTGTTTCCTTACTGAAATAATTAAAACACTGAATTCAGGGAAGAAGTCTCTGTTTTCTGGGAAATAGAACAATAGTGGTTGACAAAACAGAAGTACCTGTTTTGCTGGACAGTGCTACTTCTCCTTGCAAATGTAAACTCTTTAATATATAAAATGTGTAATTTATTACCTGCTTACTAAAATGATGAGCAGGGATTCTTGTCGTGTGGCATGTCACTGTATTTTGAGGATGTATTTTGAGGCTGCTGGGAGAATGACAAAGCAATTATTCTTGAAGGAATTTCATTTAATGGAGTACCACATTTTAAATTTCTCCTGATTTCCAGTGGACTTGCTGATGTCTAGTGGCTATGAGACACAACGTGATAAGAGGAAGACCCATCTTTCAGGAAATGTGGCACATGTTTTATTTGAGACATTGATGAAATAAACTTCTTTTTCTTAAAATTGAGTCTCGAGAAAAAAAATCAAGTTCTAATAATTAAACTGTATCCATTGTGCATACATTTGAGATTTGGTCATGTTTTGTAGTCTCTGTGTTTGTAGATCCAGTTGTAAGACATCAGACCCAGTTTAATGTTACTTGTATGTATTAGTTGTGAGTTGCCTGCAAGGTTCCCGGAAATCTTTGAAAATTTTCTGTGAAGTTGAATTTATAAATATATTTTTTAAATGTCCTGTGAATGTTTAAGAGCTTTTTATGTTGAGTTCATGAATGTTGTAAAGGGGTGCATACACAATTTTCTTGAAGAACTTGTGTCTTAAACAGTTCTCAGACAAATTGCCCTTACAAAACATACTAGGAGCACTTCCTGCAGAGAACATGATAATTTTGTAACACACTTAATAGCATAATCCTCAGTTAAAAACATGAAATATGAATCAGTCTCTCAAAAGTTTTATTGTAGATAGGAACTTCACTAGCAGAAGTTTTGTACATTTGTTGAGGGTTTTGATTATAAAGAGATTCTTCATTAAAATCAAAACAAAATAGTGTTATTTGTGGTATCTTTAATCAAGGTGGTATGAAATTTCTCATTAAGGTTAAGATTCACATTATCATAACAAGTGTGAGTGAAGAAGGAAAATTAATTAGAGAGGTAGATCATACTTGTTTCTCATTATATTTTGGCTATTCACTGTGTTCAAATTCCAAGCAAACCCTTTCTCTATATCTCAATTATATAAAACTTACTTGTGAAGAACACTTTACGAAGAGAATCTCCATATTCACTGTTTCTAGTCCAAAGCAGCATAGTTAGCTTTAAAAAAAAAAAAGTTTTTTTAGTGATTTACAGCATCACTTTAATATTACTTTTTCAGACCCTGTCTCTGACTGAACTACATTTTATAGCTTACTGTAAAAAGAAATCTCCGTTTTCCATTTTTCATACTAGCTGTCTTGATTTAGTGCTGATCTAATGGCCTTCTTCAGAACAAAGCATTTGGAAGAGTTTCCTAAGCACTTTATTTTAGGTGTAGAGTTTGGAGCTAATATATTATTACCGATGAAAGCAATTTTGCCTTTGTAACTTCTGTGAGTAAATCAGACCGTTGCAGTGCCCGATTAGGATTTCTGTACTGGTTTTTTTCTTATGTACGACAGGGGAATGATTGCATCTTCTTTGTGTTTGTGTGGTTATTTTCTTCGTACAGCTAGTACCGTGGATGCCTACAAGACTTGATTTTTAGATTAGAATTAGGATCGGGTAGGTTTAATGCAATATTCTTGAATTATCTGTTTTCTTTCATGTTCAGCCCTACCCTTAAGGTAAAATATCCTCTGCTTTCCACACTGTAATGAAAATGTCGGAGTCAAAGCAAGTCTTGGTAGTGTCTTAGTCCCAAAAGTGTGGTGATGTACCCAGGTGAAAAGTTCTGTGGTTTTCAGTTAAGTGTGCTAGAGATTAGTGCTGTTACCTGTGATTCCTGTTAGGGATATTATTCTTAACGGTTTTGGTCTGAGAACCATTCCCACCTTTGAGAAGGAAAAGAAATCATTATTTTTTTTAAGATAAATTCATAGATTTTTAGAGAGAACCTTTCCTACACTCTCTACTTGTTCCCTTCACTGCAGTAATGTTCTTATTTGAGTAGTATATCAGAAACAAGAATTGTTGTTTACACAAGTATGGCTTGTCATTGAGAAATTATCTGATTAATACAGAATATCCTCATTTATGGTAATATGGGATTACTAATTACCTTTTTCTGCAGCATTCCATAATAAGTGATTTGGAATAGATTGTAAGCAGCATTCTGCAATATTTATCTAACGATCAGAGGGTAAAAGAAATAGTGTGTTAACAAACTCTGACTAGATGCTGTGCTGTATTTGCATGAAATTCCCATTGAGTTTACTGAATCACTGGGGATGTTATTTTAGTTTTTAAGTTGTAGTAATAGAAGAGAATGAGGTAAGTATCAACTGTTCAGTCAACAGTGCTTCACTGTGCCTCATTCTCTTTTATTCCTCTCCAAATTTCAAAAACATTATTAGTAATGCTAAGGTATTTTAAAAAAATAGAATATCATTAAATCTCTCTAAAAAGATTTACCATGTGTTTTCATTTACCACTTCTGCAAAGCTCATTTTACTTTTTATTTTGGATTTTGTTCCCTGAATGTTCTTTGTTCTTGAAAACTTTGGTTCCATCTTGGCTACTGTTTTGGGCATGGTTACATATGTATTTTGTATATATTAAAACTTATTTGTCCATATATTGGTTAAAATTCTCACCCTGCATATGGGCTTAGGTGAAGGTAACATAAAAGACGGGTGTTACAATTTGTTACAAACTGATTTTGGTGTAAAGGAGCCTGTACTTACTTCCTTAGGACTGGGAAGACTCATAACTATTCTTTTGAGCTCTGTTTTGAAAACAAGCATTTCTCAGTTACTCAGGAGTCTTACCTCTGTTGGAGATGTGTTTGTGTCTTCCTTTAATTGTGCTCATTCTTTCTACCGGTCTTTTGATCCTTACAAGCTTTCCTGCATTCCCTTAAAGTGAGAGGAGTGGAACTGGAAATCTCATCTGATGTTACCAAATTTTAAAAAATCAAACAAATGGCATGACCATAATGCAACATTCTCAAATATAGCAACTCAAACAATCAAAACTCCATGCATCTGAAAATTAAACATGTGAGGTGGAAAGGTGCATCTGTTTTGCTAATGCATGCCCTTTAACCCCAGGGCTGACATAAAATGTGTTTTTCAGAAGATCCTGACACATCTAGAAGCTAAAGCTGTAATTTTTCCTGTTTTAACAGTGTCTTGTCAGACTCTCTGACTCAAAACTTTCAGTCGAGTCCAACATGAAAAAGCATGTTCAGTCAGGACTCCAATCACTCTAAACAAAAAATCATACAGCTGCCTTTCTGTTTGAACACGTAAATGATGATTGTCAATACAGTTGCATTTCACTGTCAGAAAGGTGGTTTCAGGAGGATTTTTTTTTTTTTGTATAATGTGGATGTTTATGGGAAGCAATGGAAGAAGCTGAAGGAGAAAAGGGGAAGATTCTACAAATGACAACCTCAGTTTTCTGCCAGGATGCTTCTTTTGATTTTGTTGCTTTTGCTGCAATTCTACAACCTTCTGGAAATAGATGAATACTTCTACAGAAGCATGATTACAATGCAAAAAGAAAAAAAAATCCTCAGATTTTAATTTGAAAAATGTTTACTTAAAAACATTTAATTGTACTGTCGTTATGTGTGAAGTCATCCCTTTGTTGTGGCAAGTAATTACATCTTGCATATGACTTAGCTCCTTAACATGAAAAATGTTCTTAACCCTTTTCCTATCTTTGGTCTCACAATAAGCTGAAAGTGTGTTTTTTACTTACAGTTTTTAAACATCAGAAGGTTGTATCTGTGCAAAAAGGCGCATTGCTATAATCTATAGTCATGCTATAATCTGTGGTCATGCTGTGACGTAGGTGTTGCAAACAGAACAAGAGCTTTAGATAGTTGATGAGGTGGGTTTCTTTGCATACATCTTTTGCTTGGGTCACTTTAAATGGATTTGCCTATAGTAGCTGTCTGATGTGTGATTTTCAACCTTTGCTAATCAACTTTAGGGGAAAAATTACTTTCCTAGTTATAAGTAGCTGATTACTCTTCAAACATAAGTTGTGATATTGTTCAGTGTCCTCTATACGTTTCCTGTCCCCCTACCCTTTTCCTTTTTTCTTTCTGTTCTGTGGCCATCACTATTTCCAAGAAAAAGTTTTTTTGATTGTAATCTGTTTATCCCATCACTTTTACCTTGTTAGAATAAAATCAGGTAAGGTCTTCGGGTTCTTGACTAGTGTGTTCTGCCTGGAAGGAGCCATGAAACAGTGGCTTCAAGCTGCAGTAAATATTGACTGGGTCTCTGAGCTGAGCCTTGCTCAAAGCTCACTCTGAAGACTTGAAAGGCTCCTATTGTTCCTTCTCAGTCACCACTCCATAGCCAAGACTAAAGTATGCATGTGTTAGGAGAAGAAGAAAGGCAGTGGGGAAATTAAACAGTGAACACAGCTGAAGGCGTAACTGCTCAGTACAGAGGAAAGGGAAGCCTTCAACAAAAAAGGGACAAGGACTCTCTGGGGGTTGCATAAAGCTTTGCAGAAGTGGAGTGTCCAACACCATCCACTCTCTTTCAGTGTGAGGTGCTAGAAGACCGAAACCTTAGCATGATTTAAGTAGGATGTGGAGAAGGGTTACCAAATTTTTCCTTCAAGGGGTGGTTCCTGCCAAAGACTCTGCAATCCTTTGTGAATAGGTAGGCAATGAAGGTGGATTCTTGGGCAACTCTCTCTCCCTCACTGTTTGAGGGTCTAATCAGAGCAGCGATGGATGAAGTATTTTGGAGAGTTTTAGCCACGGCTGTTCTGTTCTATGTAACTGTTGTCTTGGCTGTGCAGAAGGAAGGCAAGATGCAGAGGATGTAGTTTAATTAGGCCACCACTTTTTATTAATTCATTTGGGAACACAGCTTGGCAATAAAAGACTGCAGATTGTGGTGCTTTCCTTGGCCAGCCCATCCTCACTGGAGAAGCTTCTGCCACCCTGGGCGCTGGGCAGGTGGTGGACCCTTGCTCTGAGATGGGATGGGGAGTTGTCTCATCTGTTTGTACCCTCCTGACCCCTTTCTGTTTTCCTTAGGAGTGTTTTTTCCTAAGTTCCTTTCAAATTCTCATTTGCCAGGGTATTTAACCTCTTTATAGCATGAATACTTGTGTTGACTGGGTGGGTAATACAGTCTACTACATTACATTCACCTGAACCGAATCTCTGTATGCATATAGATCCCTGACTTGCTGTGATAAAAGTGAAATTCATCTCACTAGGCTTCCTAGCTCCCTCCCTCCCTTCCTGCCTAAGGAAAGCCTTCAAAGAAAAATATGATTAGCATTGTACCTGCTGCCAGTCTTAAAAAAAAAAATTCATTTTTGCTTGTACATAGGTGCTTCCTGAATGTGATGAAAGAGATATGTCTCACACATTTCTCAATGGTCAGTTGTCCTCTTCCCTTTCTATTTTGTCTCAGTTATGTTCTCCATTCTGTCCTGTCCTTCAGTCTAGATGATGTAAGGAAACTTCAAAGGACCCATGACCTCCTTTTCTTCCTACTTGCAAGACAAAGCCTTGCCCTCTTCATTTAAGATTACGGAAATGACAGTGTATCTATCTCATTATTGTAAAGCATATTGGGATATTTTGAATATGAAAGGCGCTGTATAAAAGCAAATTCTGTTTACTCTGCTCAGATGGGAATAAGATTGTCTTGTTACTGCACTGGTCCTTTATCTAGGAAGAAGTGCTTGACACCGTGCTAATAACAATGAGTTTGCGCTGTGCTTGGCTTGCACCCTGTAGCAGCACTATAGCAGGAGCAAACCCAGTCTTCAAGGGTGAGGTAGGAGAAGTTGAAATAAGGATGGGAATCACCTGAAATATGAATATAATGTTGATAAGAAACTTCAAGTACAGTGCCTTAAAACTACCAAAAGCATTGTTTTTCAAGCTTATAGAGACAAGTACTGTTTCAAAGCCAGAAAAAATGACTTTTGATAAGTAGGTAACACATTATTATAAATTGTTGTGGAGCAATGTGATTCAATTTTAGTTAACCAGGATTTTCATTTCACTGGAGATCAGCCAATTTGGTGTGTAGAATAGTTAAGAATATAAAATCTGTTAGGTTGAAGTAGATATCCCCCCCCCCCCCCCCCACC